>NW_010285897.1:0-2880 GCF_000690775.1 Eurypyga helias
TGAGGCATGCTGTGTTTTATCTTTTGTTTTTTTTATCAAAGCATTTTTACGGGTGTCATCTCTTAGGAGCTAGGCCTGTCCAAGTCAGTATGAGAACAGGCACCAGGTGGCTGTGGTTTCGATTACGATGCTGCTGGGCTTGACGTAAAGCACTGGCAGCATCCTCTACACACCCCAGGGAAGTCACCTCCCTCTGCTCTGCAGCACTGTAGGAGGCAGCCAGCATCCTTTTCCAGGTCAGAGGCTGGTGAAAAGTTGTGATTTGCTCAACTGCAGCAGAAACTTCCTTTTATGCCAAACCATGGAAGCCACGTACTGACCTCCTGAAGAACATGCCTGCCGGGCAACTGACCCTCCGTTAAATCCCTCTCCGGTGCGTTCCCGGCCTGCCAAGGACCCCTGCTCGCACCTGCCCCTTCCCACCCGTGGGTTTCCAGGAGGGCCGGGCGTGGCGTGTGCCAGCTGGAGGCAGGAAGCCGGGGCTGGAGCACCCTCTGCAGGGACCTTCCCCCCATCGCTGCCGGCCCAGGCGGAGAGGGTTTGCTTTCCCAACCTACAGCTCAGGGTGTCTCGGCAGTGGGAATTCCCAAACGCACCCCCTCCAAGCGGAGAGAGCGGATGCCTTTCCTGGGGATGCTCTAGGGATAGAGAGCAGGAGGAGTGTGGAAATGCTAACCTAAACCGCAGCGCGCTGTAAGCCATCCTCTTTGCAGCTTGAAGGCCTCTCTAATTTTAAGATTATTAATTCTATTAAGGCTATTATTATATTTAAACTATTTTTTAATAGTTAAAAAAAGGCTCTGCTGTAGTTACAACAAAATAATTTATTGTTACAATCTGATTTAAGGTCTCCATTTGCTTTTGCGAAAGATTTCCTGACCAAAACCACGGTGATGGCTGTCACATTTCCCAGCCGAAGGCCTGATACTCAATGGGCCCCTTCTGTTCAGCTTGCAAATGTGCTGTAAATAAACAGACATTTGGGCTGCCAGGGCTTTCATTTCAGTGCCGCCCGTGACCGCACCATTGAGCTAGACTCCAAATTTAATGAAAATTTATTTTTAATATTGTTGCTTGCGGGACTGGCAGGAGACCACACAGTCCCCTGCTCTGATGGCCGGCAGCGTGGAGGGCAAACACTGTTGTCTGAGATTTAGCTGATTGTCAACTAGTTGCATTAATGACGTAGAGATCTGTAATAAACTAAACAATTAGTGAGGCTTTTTACCGTTTTTAAAGGGGTTATTTTCAGGATCACGTGCCGTGGCTTGTTAGAAAAGGAGTTGTGGTAGTCAGTTCGTTCAGGGAAGGAATGCCCTGTAACTGCAGCACTCAGCTGTCATCTCCCAAGACGAAATCAAGGCATAAAATTCTCTGAGAATAAGGAAGGTAATTTATGACAGCATTCGGTTTGTATTCCTGAGCTTGCTGCATGAAAAGGAAAGGTAGAGAAAGGTTTTTGTCAAACAAGTCTTGGAAGAATTGGCCTGTCTTAGATACGTCAAATTAGGTGGCACTTACACTTCTTGTCACTAAAATAGGTGTACAAACCACTTCAGAAAACAGTCTTTCCTTTTGGTTTTGGCGGTTCTCAGTGGCTCGCACTGCACACATTTCAACACCATCACCTCTTGCGCTCTGGGAACAAAGCCCCTGCTAGTCCTCATCCCTCTGAAGTGGAAAAGCAGCTCAAAGAACTGTCAGCTCAAAAAATTGTCTCAGCAATATAATAGTGTGTGGTATGTTTGTCCTCAGTGTCATGTGTGCCTGACACGTGATTTAAAGGGAAGTTCTTAATTTTATTTTTAAAATCAAGGTTCTACTTCACATGGCATAAAAAGGTGGAAACAACTGAACCATGACAAATAGTTCCAGATTTATTGTTTTATAACCTGAATCTAGGTTCCATCCCTTTTAATGTTTGCATTTTGAAATAGTGGCTCTTTCTGAAGCCAGGGCATATGATGAGTTTCTTTTGAGAATGCTCTGCTGCTGCCTGGCTAAGTTATGGCCCTCAGGTATAAACAGGCTGAGCCAGGCTCTTGGGCTTCTTTGAAGAGCTTTTTAAAAAAGACCATTCCGTGCTGCCTTTAATCTATTTACATTTGCTATTAAACTTCTGTCATCAATAGCTCCATTCATTGTTGCCCTGGTCTTTGTGTACTCTGGTACACAGTCAATGTAAATGTCCTTATATAATTAAGCCTGTATTTGTAGAACATAGAGTGCTTGTTCCCATGAAAAACCCGCATCTTTCTTATGAAGGTGTGGAAGTACAAACTCCAGCTAAGCAGACCAGTGGAAAAAACCCAAACTAAAATCCAATCATAAGTTTTTAGGAAAGGTAGTATCATTTTTAAAGCTAAGTCTTGTCTTCCCCCAGCCCCGAGGCAATATTCAGTGTGTTTCACAAAATATAATGAAGATTTTTATTTCCATTTCACAGACTGAGAAAAGGACTCACGGAGGCTGCAAATGATTTAAAATCCAGAGGAAAGTTAGTGAGATAAAAAGCCCATAGTGCTGCAGTGAAGCAGATCTTTTGATCTAAAAGGAAAATCAGGAAGCTGGTATCTGCTTCGCAACCTGTACACTAGCCGTCAGAACTGTGATACAGGCGGCGGACGCGCTGTGTTCCTTCTGCTTTCCTCAGCAATGACTGGGTTTAGGTTCATACCCTTGTCCCGAGCCAGGCTGGGGTCCGCACCGCGATGTCCAGACTGACGGGGCACGGTGCAACGCGCTGCGTGCTGCAGCGCGGCTTCTGGCCGTCTGCACGTCAGGCCTCGAGCTCTGCGGTTTCCCGTCCCTGCGGGGAATTTGACCTGGTGGTGTGGAGGGAAAGTACGAAATCCTACAGCCCCCGCCGTCGCGGGGGAC
>NW_010285898.1:0-2893 GCF_000690775.1 Eurypyga helias
AGCCGGAGTTAAACCATGACAATCTGAAACTTGCCTTTTTGGGACTGGGTGTCACACACATCTTTCAGTTCCTTCAAAAACCACTCTAATGCCCTCTAGGTCAAAACATATTGATAGTAACCTGGAGAAAGTTTCCCAGAAAGCTTTTTGAAGCTGCAAACACAGTCTCTGTGTGTTCTTGTTAGATCTTTGCACTGTAGGAAACAGTCAGGAAGTAGTGCAGTATAAACACAAGAAAAAGGGATAAAATGCCAAGGCCTTATAAACCCAGTCTCCACCTAGGAAGAGACTCCAGCACAGCTGCAGCAGAAGAGCTGCCTTCGCATCCCTGAAAACTAGATTAAGGAGAGGCACTAGTAGCATGTGGCTGGAGAATAACCTCATACAGATCTCATACTAACACTCAAACCCTCTCCAACAGGCATTTTGCTTCATCCCGGCTGTGCATTACTCCACCACAATTCCCACAGGTACCACCAGTTCATACCTCTGCACAGCCACTGTGCTGACACAGTCCCAGAGAAGCACACAACAGTGTCAAGAAACTAGGATTAGAAAAAGAAAGTAAACTCAAATACTTACTCAAGTGAGTATGATTTATGTTAGATACTATCCATCTTAGTACTAATTGCATAATTTTAATTCATTGAGGCTGCTCAAATAAGTGAAGGCCTTTAGCTCTTGGAATCAGAGTACCTGGATCAGAGGCATCCTACCCAGCAATATCTTCAGTGCTTCAAAATGTTCACATGAAAACTGCTCCAAGTTTCCAAGCTATTATCCCTAGTGTCATCACAGTTACAGTGCTACCCGAGACAGAGCAGACATCTGTTCCAGTCCCCATACATGGGTGCTGTAACCACTCAAAAACCAGCCTTTCTCTGGGGCTGCACTGGCCAACAGCTTGCTTACTCTCATCCAAGCTCTGCAGGGAAGTTTTGCACACTTGCACTGCGCCTACAACAGTGTGCACAGGCCAGTGCCATGCTTCCATTTTCCTCTTGATCACAAGCCTCTCTAAAGAGTCACTCACTCAAGTGCAAATTGCAAGCAGCTAATGAGCACTGGGGCAGTTAACAGCCATCTGCCAAGGAGAAACAGCCTTTGCCAACAAAGTCACACCAGTATTTACACTAACTGGGCACAGTCCTGGTAAGTGGTTCATCAGATCAACTAACTATAGGGTCTTAACATGGGCCAGGATCTATTAAAACTGAGCAAGTGTTGCATCATTTAGATGGCTACTGGCACACACCCCTGTCTTTGAGCTTATGCAGGAGCCACATGTTCACTTCATGCTAGGCCAACTCCTGCCATACCTGCTCCCAGGGGAGAGCTGGCCTGGAACTCAGCAGGCTTGTCCTTACATGCACAAAGACCCCACCAACTTGCTCTCGAGACACAGGCCTGAGAAGACATGCTCTGCTCTGCCAGGGTCCCAGCAGGAGAGGAACTCTGCCAGCTCCTGAGCCTCCATCTGTACCCCTGGAGCTCAGAGACCACTTATAACCTTGTGGGACAGGCTAACTCAGACTGCAGAGAGGAGCTTCCTCCCATGCCAGGGAGCTCATATCCCTCTTGCCTCATTCCTCTAACTCCCAGAGGCAAAGCTCCACTTGAGCTACCTGTTTCCCCCCCAGTACTGTTGTGGCAGACCCCTTCTCTGCCTCTGGGCATGGCAACTTGGCGACACCCTGTTCCCAGTCCCCTCTGAAACACGAGACGTGAGGCTTGAGTAACCACAGCTCTTCCTGAGAGCAAATGTTGGCAGGTTTTTAGTAGGAAAGGAGAGGGTGACACCATCTAACACACCCTGATCAGAAACTGGACTAAATGGTTTCTGAGACAGCCTAAGAAACTCTGCACACAAAGCAGTGAGCTGCATTGTCCAAAGAGAAACTTTATTCCTATAAGCCTTCAAGAACTACACCACACCCTTGACCCCAGCCGCACACTCTGTAACGGTGAAATTAAGGAACACTAGTTTCAAAGAGGCTGCAGCAGATGTTTCATCTCCTTTATTGCTCTCCTGCCTTTTTTGTTCAAGCTTCACTGTTGTGCAGGAAGTACTTGGCTACACTTATGTGAACAACCAGAAACAGTCATACAACCTAGGAAGAAGTTGACAGTTCAGGTATACCACATCAGGAGCCAAAACATTTGTTAAGCAGACACAACCAGGTGCTAAACAAAACCTTTCCAACAGAAGAGGCCTAGAACAGATATACATTAACACAAGGGGCTCCCTACAAATCTCTCCACGCCTACGCACACACACTCCTAGGAATTATCTACCGGAAAACGCTAGACTGAGCCATTTGCCAGAATCACAAAATACCACATGGTAACACAATGTGACACATGAGGTGGACCAAGAGTTTTAAGGTAAAAAAATACTGTTCCCCTCACCCAAGATTTTTCAGATTACAGATCTGCCATCTCTCCACATGACATGTACCTGGCCAAAAGGTTTAAGCGGCCTGAAGCATCCTACACTGAAAATGACCAGGGAGAGCCCTGGATTTGTCAGCTGTTGGGGAAAGTGAACAATAACTGACCAGAGCATGTCTGATGGACCTACAAACTACCAGCAGCTGTCCCATGGTTACCCGTGTCACTATGTATGCCACACCACCCCGCCACAGAGCCATCCAGGACAGCCTGCTTGCCAAAACGCTATGTCTTCAGCAGCACCCCAATGAAGTATCTACTGCTATGAGCTCCAGCTGCACAAGGATGAAACCAGCCTGTTCTCCCAACCCCTGCCCAGGAACAAAGCTACTCGCTCTTTGAGCAAAATGAAGGTGAACACCACAGAGTGGATGCAGGAGCTGCACTCTGCACTGCGACCCATCACCCCAGGGCCCGGGCTCACCCATAGGCAGTCGTGGCA
>NW_010285899.1:0-2896 GCF_000690775.1 Eurypyga helias
TGGGATTGCCCCAACCCAGGTGCCAAGCTACTTTACAATGCTGGTTTGCACTGTCCTGTTAAAATCTGAAATCAGACCTCAGAACTGCTGCATCTCCAGCAAGGGTTCTCCACATGTTATTAGTAAGATCTTTCCCAGCATCTCTAATTGCAGCACCCCATTACATTCCAAGTACTTACTTATAGGTTTATCCTCACAATAATGCTCTCTCCCATCCCATAACAGCATTACCATCTCACAGATGAAGACCTGAGGCATAAAGCGATTACATGATTCACCCACTGTCGCAACAGAGTTTTGAAGCACAGCAAAATTTTACCCCACACTGAAGGGCTGCTTTGACACTGATACTACGATCCTAGGCAGTAAGAAGAAAAATTAAACCCAGCATGTTAGGAGAGACACCTGGTGTGATTAGCTCAACTGAACCTAATGGATTAGATGAAAGACTGATGAATTACATGAAAGACTAATGAAATGACTGAATGTACCGGGCTGAGTTTCATTAAAAGTGTACTTTTAATGTAAGCGATGGCTCGCTCAGACAGACAGAAACTAGGCTGCTTGTGGTTAACACCCTCACAGATGAATCCAAAATGGGGTACTTGTTGGGCTGTACTCTACCCTCCCAGATCATCTGAAGAGTTTCTCTCAAATCTACCTGGAGAGGGTGTTGCCAAGCTACTAGCCCTGTCCCAGTGACCTGGGCCTGGCGAGGGCAGCAGGATGTGTCAGACTTGCTGTGACTGTGCAGTTTTGGGGTGAGTGCATTAGTTCTGCTTCCCAGGACCACTGGGGAAATTGCACACCCACAAGAGCTTTGCAGTGATTCTGGATGCAGCTATTGCTTAACATCAGTCAACTCACAAGTCTAGAAATCAGAGATCCTTGATTTAATTAGTTTATCCATGAGAAGATTAGAAAACGATCCATTCAGGTTTACGAATACTTACAGGGGAAAAAGAACATAGGGCACAAGCTAAGAAAGGTGACACTACAAGAGGTTGTCAGTGGATGGGAACAGAAGCTACAGACATTTTAGCCATTTTAATTGATGTGATTTGTTTCACCTTTAAGGCAAGTTTCACGATTTAGGGATGTTTCATAAAGCATTCAACTGCTGTAATTATTTTATTCCTAGAATCTCTGTTTCAACTAAAAAAAACCCAGAAATATTTTGATCCCTCAGTGGCTGCACAAAACACATTCAAGCTATGAACACTAAAGTCTTAGGTACCAGAAGAAGAGTGAAAATATGCCCACACCTTTTTTGTGCATGATGTTGGCAGTGGGGAAATCAGGCTAGGAATGAAATGCCCAAGTGAACACAGGAAGTGCATAGGAACATGTTGTACAGATGGGTTGCCCCATTACTTTGTGTCTTTAATTTGCACGAATGTCTGGAATGAAAAAAACCAGTTAACTCAAGCTTTTGGACATGCAAATCTTCAAGGTGCATTGGCCTGTGTTGTGCAAAACGTGGAGTCACATGCCTGTCATGGTTCTTCCTCAACTTAAAATACAAAAACCTACACCATACGCTTGTTGGCCGAGTGTCCAATTCACAGTGCATCCTGGAGAGCCTCATCCTGCAAATACCCCATGATAGGCACTTGGTACATTCTCAGAGGATATGTCACTTTTCAGCCACAGGTCTTTGATACTTTGGCTTAATAAAAATCTTTCAAAGGAAAAGAAAAAGAAAATAAAACTCGGGGCTCAGAACGAAAGGGTAAATAAAGAACACAGAAGCTCAGCATCCTTGACAATGCGTGACTGCTCTGAGTCAGGGTTTTACAGATAAATGAAGGCCAGAGAAGCGAGTATGCAACAGTCTGAAAGGCAGCACATTCTCTTTGTGACAAGGGGGGAAAAAAAGAAAAAAGACACATAATCCAGTCCCATTAGTGTATGTTGTATGAGGTTGTTTTTCGGTCGTATCAGAGATTATCTGCTGTAACAAGTTTTGTCAGCAGCGTGATGTGACAGCACAACACTGCTCAGCAGAACCTCAAAGGAGGTGATTGTTTCAGGTATGTTTTGTTTAGAAACACAATGTTTTCCTGGGCTCCAGTCTTTGAAATAGTGCCAGGCTGGAGCAGACTCACATTGCTGGAAGACACAGATATTTTTGCCATGCTGACAAGATGTTTCTTCTAGACACACTCTGTAAAGCGTGTGAGACTGTCACATGTGTCTCATTAAATGAACTGACATGCTGAGGTAGCAGCACAGGTTATTATTTACAGAGTCCTTCTATTTCAGGTATATACATGAGGTAGTGCCAAATACTATGCAGGACTATCCATACTTTTCAAAGCTGTAAATTTGGACACTGAAAACATTCATTTTGGAGGGAGAATTGAAAAGGTGAAGCATAATGAACAGAGGAAACAAAAAGAGGTGAACCATTTGTGAATGCCACCTTAAGGCTCTATTTTGCAGACCACTGCTCATTCGTTACATCAATAAATTGTCCTATTTGTCCCATCTAAACTGAAGTCTTCTTGCACAGTGTCCTTGAGCCACACTTGGTCCATTGCTGACATCTGTGCCAGCAAAACCCATCCAGTTATTACCAAGGACTCCTTTGTAGAGAATAAGCAAGAACTGTACTAGTTCCTCATTCTCACATAAAAGCCGTCAGGGCTTGCTGCAGAAATACAGGATAAAGTGAAAAGGATACAGAGAAGTATTATCACTTTTTACCTTTGATTTACTTGGGTACAAGATAATGCCAATTCTTCCATTGTTCAAAGTGGGCCACAGTATTACTAGTGATTGTGCAAAAGAAAGAAGACATCATATAGGTGGAAGAATATAACTTGTCAACTTGCCATGCTGTAGTTATGGAAGGTTTGGGGGTAACAATGGATGAAAAGCTGGACGTGAGCCG
>NW_010285900.1:0-2918 GCF_000690775.1 Eurypyga helias
CCCCCACCCCCCGTTAAGCCTTTTGCAAAGCAAAACTTTAAAATACAAGGAACAGAAGTCTGACTGAGAAGGAAATACATTCTCATAGTTTTGTTTCTGTTTGTTCAAAGATCTTGGAGGGAACACACCTCCTTATATGTCAAAAACCTATCATTTCTACTCTTTTAAAACCTCATGTTTATGAGGTATTTAATTAAAAAAAAGAGGAAAAATCTGATAGTTTGCTGAAGAACAAAGCCACAGAAAATACCTTCAAGTATACATACCATAAGGAAGACATAGGGCACCCCTCAAACCCCGTTATATGCATCCCCATGCACCTTATTTCAAGACTTTAGATGGAGAAACTTATAAAAAGTTGTATGGTGTCTGTTGATAAAGGCAGGCCAGTTATAACTGCATGTGTCACCATCCCTGAAAGAGTAGAAAAACACAAGGGATAGGTATGAAACTGGGTCTATTTCCCATCTGAGTCCCAGAAGACTATTAAATATGTGTGTTAAATATCTCAGTGACCACTGAAGAAAGGTTGTGCTAGACCCTGCACAGAGGCAAATAGCATCTTTAAGAGCTCACAACCCAAAGAGGTAAGATAGCAAAAGGAGGTGACAGCAAGCAGCTTTTCAAGGATCACAGCAGAAAGGTCAAGAAAAAGATGAAACGGAAGCAAAAGCCAAATTTTCAACCCAAGAGAATCTTTAAGTAAGGTGTAGAGAGAAACAGGGTCGCTTCAGCTGCTAACTCTACACATCGCACCTTCCCCACACATATAGGTTTGGGGAGAACCTGCAGAGCAGAGTGCTGCCCTGCATACTCAGGACACATGGACATCAGAGGACTGTTCCCCATGTACAGGATGTGACACACAGGCATATTCCCTGGAAGCACACCTGACTAACTATAACTGTCGGTCTTCAGCCCAGCCTTTGCAGTTCCCTTTTGCAGGGACTGGAGGACAGGGAGTTTTTTCTCACAGGGAAGAAGCAATACAGCTAGGATGGGGGTATCATCGTGGTGGATTATTCCTGTGCATCGCAGCTCTCTGGGCTCCTCTGCAAACACACTCTCCCATGTTTAACTCCCCAGCAGAGCTGCACACGGAGCTAAACTCCGTATGCTCCATTTCATATCCCTTCCCTTATAAACCTTTATTAAGGCTTTATGTTACACAACTATCACCGATACAAAACTATTGCGTTCAGGCTTCCAGGCGACTGAGTGCATTAAAACTCCTTGCGTGGAATGGCAGGAACCAATTCCTCATTTTTACTGGCTGGGAACTGAACCTTAATAGGCCACAGAGCACAAAACTCATAAACCACTGGAGTAAGGGGAGGAGGAGAGAGGGGGAATAAGGAGCGAGGAGGGGGAGAAGTTTGCTGCTGAGGTTATGAAATTATAACAGAAGAAAACAAAAGATGTGAAGCAGGGTGCAGCAAGGAATTCTCTCCACACATGATGGAGTTAACCTTGCCACCAATGCCCAGCAGCTTGAGGGGAAACAAATAAAGTGGTACCATGCTCTTAACAAAAGAAAGCATCACTCCTTGACACTGGAATAGCAGCAACCTTCATCTCCAGCCCTCGTGCTCCTCCAGAGAGGCTGGGGATTGCTGGCTCAAGCACGAGTTGCCTTTGCCTAGCAACCGGTACAAAGTCTGTCTGTCAGCTTGGCCTACAGTCGCTTCATCCCGCCTTCTTCGCTTCTCCATGCATGGTGCAGGGTCTCTGAGCTCGTTTGTTAGACTTCAGCTCCCTCCATTCGAAGAATGTTCTGTTCCTGTAATGACTGCAGGTAGTGTGATGGTTTGCAGCTTTGGGTACTTCATCCCACCCCCCTTTATCTTATTCTGCTTTTGCAGCCCCTCATTGGGAAGCTCTCAGAGGAAGGAGCACTTGTTTTGAGAAGATACTTAACCCAAGGGATTTACCTGGGAGGCGGTGCCAGACACTCCTGCAAGCACACACATCTCTTTCTGCCTGTCTGTGATGTTAAAATGTCCATTTCTGCAGATGGAAACACATTCTGGGTTCAAGGATGTTATTAAAGCAGAATGTGGGACAAAGCAAAAAAAGAAAAAAAAGACAGTTGGAAGCTAATCTCTATGGACTGTTCTCCGTGGTATGTATCAGGTGATATAAATGCAGAAACAATTCTGCAGATTGGAGAGGAAAAGTCAAATCTACAATTCGGAACACTTCCCAGTTAAATTAAATTCTGCAGCCATTTATTTTGATGCTGAAAGTTACTGCCGGGATCCTGCCACGCTGTGTCACTCTGTCTTGAACCACAACAGGCCAGGGATGATACTGCTTCCTGGAATAGCAAGAAGTGATTTCACCCCCTCACCCAAGAAAGGGACTTATTGGAAATTAAACAAGCTGAAATGCACGAGACAAGCCCACTAAACGCAATTGTGCTCCAGTCAGCATCAGAAGGGCTGGCCAGTCTCCAAAACTTGAAGCAAGTTAGTCCCTGCATTAGGGTTGCTTCAAATCAGAATGGAAGATAATCACTCATTTCAGGCACCAGAGGGATATTTACTTAGTGTGTTCTGACTTTGAAAATGGAAACTTATGAGATATATGGCAGCAGTTACCTTCCAGATCTCAAAGTTATCATAATGACATTCTTCTAATTACAAATAAGACTCCTAAACACAAGGGCCAAAAGGAGCCAGATTCCAGCAGTAAGCAAAGCTTGTATCAGGTAAGCCTACCTCAGGAGCTGCCTGGTATCTCATCCCAGCCCACTATCAGGAATCTTCTCCCCTCACCATCAGACTTCTCTTTCAAAATCTAATGTGTTTTTCCCATGTTTTGAAACTTACAGGAAATATTTTTCCATTACAAATTCTGTATCAAAAGAGGGAGAACATCTGAAAGCAGGAAGAGGTTTTCGGAGGGGGGTGGGGGGT
>NW_010285901.1:0-2903 GCF_000690775.1 Eurypyga helias
TTTTTTTCCAAATTACATGATACTTAATGTTTTCGTTATTTTGGCTATCTTTTAAAAAATATAGAAAAAAATACACTCATTGTCCTTATGATGCCAGACAAAAGCTAGAAATTTTGATGTAGACTCAGTAATCAAAAAGCTTACTAGAAGAAATAATTTATTATTTAAGAAAAAATTTACTTAATAAACTCCTAAGCTTCATGCGTTTGCATGTCTGACCCATGAATTCTGTATACCACAAGTTGGCAGTACAGTTCACCTTCAGTATGAGCTGCTTGGATCAGCACATTATCATCATGTGAAACTCACCCTGTTCAGTTTACTGCCTGGAAAAGTGTAATTCTTAGAATCAGGTTTTCAGTGACAGTATTCCTGCAAATACAGGTAGCAGACCTGCTAGCACAGTTCAGCGAAACGGGCTGATCTCTGGAGTGATACCCCAGTATGTCACCCACCAGTTGTCTGCATCTGTAGAACTGGTGTATTACCAGGCTTGTCCTTGGATGTGACCGTTACCAGTGCAAATCGTGGGAAGGGTTGTATTTGCACACAAACATCAGGTTAACTGTGTCATCGTATAATGACACAGCCAGTTACAGTTTAGGATAAACGAGAGTGAAGTTGCTGGCGTAAGAGATGAGTAAAATACTGTACAAACAAACAGGGTCCTTCCCCATTCCCATGAAATTAGACTAGCGCCTCCATTCTAGTTGATATCCAGAATTTAACTAATACAAGTACAGGGACGTAGGAGTCAGGTCAGGGTTCTTACAAGGCCAAAGTATTGTGAGATTGGAACTGAAATCTCTCTTGAAGGTATGTGATACTGTGCAGATAAACGTATACCGATACTCTGCTAAACCCCCTCCTGTGTAGGAGAGCACTCTTTGTTCTGTCCTGCCTACAAACATCATTGCCACTGGGACACTGGAAGGTGATTCAGAAAAACCCAAAAAGATTATTTTTCTCAGCACAGTCTAACAGATGTTAGTTCTCCCAGACAGAAAACACATTCTTGTTCACTTGTTATCACAAGATAATAACAATTTGTTCTTACCAACAGCTGCCTCTGAACAAGTCTCAGGAAATAAGCTCGTGTTTGAGAGCACACAGTAACCTTAAATTTCGCCTCACGGGGGACGGATGATCTAAAGTTTCATATTTTTTCCTCTCCTGCTGCTAGATCCAGCTTGCAGTATTCAGCAGTATTCAGCGCATTACCTTGCTTCCTTCCTACTACTCAACCTATACTTTATTCCCCTGCCTTGCAGTACCTGAATACCATGCACAGCCTGACTTCATGCTGCACACCACAGACCATCTCTATTTATCTCAACATGAAATGAAGGTTTTATCCGTACGATACAGTGCTAACCAGGTATCCGATGTATTACAGCTTCTTTGGTAGAGAAACAACTAGTACATTATTAACCTGTAAGAAATATGGATATATAATAATTAGATATAAAAATATTTCTCCTTTGCAATAATTCTGTTTGGTATTTCCCATGCTCCAAAGCCTGTAATGCCTTGGGCCTTCTTAACTTTTTCCCTGCTTTCCTTCAGCACTGCTGACGTTGGTGAGGATAAATCTCCAATATATGTTAAATTAACGTGTTCATCCTGGGGCCTGGCAGTGAAATAAGAGACAGAGTCAGGTCACCATTTTAAATCACACGCCAGTTGGCGGCCACCAACATCTGGTGATGGTTGGTGAGACAACCAGGATGTGCCCTTCAGTGGTGGGCACAGAAAAGAGACCACTTGGACAGATCAGCCTTGCCAAAGGTGCAAGCTTCTGAGCTCCTGCTGGCACGGGGAAATGCTCCCCCTAGGTTTTTAATTAGGAGTTGTCACAGCTAATTTAAAAAACCCACATAATTTAATAGCAACCTGAGAGCAGCCAAGAGCAAGCTATGTGGCCTCAGCCTTCCTGGTCACTGCACATTGTAAGACACAATGCTGTAACTTATTAATTCCTTTCTTCGTTGCCTGCAAGGGTCAGTGGCAGAAGATAGGAAATGCACTGAAAAAAATACGGGTAGTGTTAGGATTGCAGGTGAAGCTCCAGCTTGCTCTGGAAATAAGCCAGTATCTTGATGATTTAACTTTCTTTAGAAACTTCTACGACTTGGGGAAAAGGGTCCACATGCACGGAATCACAGTTACTGGCACATTGTGTTTCATGTCTTGGTTTGTCTAGAACAGCAGGGAGCGTGAGGTGAGAATGAGAGGTTAATCCAGATGTTCCTAAAACCTGGTCTAGCAGGGTAAAAGGTGCATTCATATCTCCGCCTGGTCTGAGGAGTTGCACGGCCAGCAGCTTAGTCTTGACACGACCTTTTGAGTTCAACTCGCAGCTAACTGAAGTCCCTTTTTTTTCCTGCATTTATTTAAATTTTTCTTTCATTTAAATGATTTCTACTGACGTCTTGTTTCAGGCTTGCCCCTGCTCCCTATCAGGAGCACGACTCTAGTGACAGCTCCTTCACACAGGAATCTGATTATTCCTGCCTTTTTGCCCTTCCCAAGCCTGGCATGCAAACCCGGGATCCCTTGGAGCCGTGCTGGATTTCCCAGGGCGCAGCGCCACCGTCTGTCCGTCCTGCTGCCGCCGCCTGCACTTGGAAATTCCCTGAATCTCTGGGTTTGCTTCCCTTCAGACAACGGCTGGTCACTCTCGCGTTCTCAGTTTCAGCACCTAACTAATATCGTGAGGGATCCGTGTAACTGCTGTCAGACTAATTCTGTTACTGGCCTTGTAAAAGCGGTTTTTCATTTTCTTGCTGTGCATTTGCCTCACTCGAGCCACGTCTGAGTGCGTTTAAAATCCAGAGATTAAAGTGACTGGCAGCATGGTATTCAGCTGGAACTCTGCATCACAGAATCACTGAGCTTGGAAA
>NW_010285902.1:0-2932 GCF_000690775.1 Eurypyga helias
GTAGTGTTGCAGGGGGTTGTTGTAAACAAAGTGTAGGACTCATCATTTGGCCTTGTTGAACATTATACAGTTGTCTCTTTTCAATGAGCCCTACTAACTCCTACACCAGGATCCTTCTCTCTCTTGGAGACAGGTGTTATCTGCCAGTTCTCAGCCTGGTGCTGTATAGAACCCAAAATCCTGTGGGAGACACCAGTCTAGGACCCAGGTATCGATTTGCTGACTCATCCTGTTTCTTCTGTCATCATTCCCTGACAAACGAAGGATGGAGAACACCACTGGTGTTCCTCATCTCTTGGCCAGTCATCACAAGGCCCTGAAGTCTCTCTTGATAGCATTTAACTAACCCTACTAAATAATACTAACAGATAAATACATTAACTATTTTTCAAGTTCATTCTACTACTATTTAATAACTGATACACCAGAAAAATAAATTTACAAACTTCTGCCTAGAAACCTGTAGTGCAATGTCTTAAAATCAAAATTCATATTGTCCCTTGACTGCAGTTTTAATCAACAATCCATATTTATACATGACGTCTGTCATGAGAGATACCAAAAGAAAAGATTCTAGGTAACAGTTAAATATATATGCCTCCTTAATTATAACAACAATTCCATTCTTAATGCAGTCTTTAGACTTGTTATAGGATTTTACATTTAATTAAAGATATTTCTAAAGCCTTTTCTTCTTCTTTGAATATATTTTTTTGCTGATGTTATTTGGAATTCATAAAGGTAATAACTCCTTGTTCACTACATTTTAAAATTGTCTTTTGCATTTTAATGATAGCTTTTTTTTAATCTCCTTTTCTCATCTTGTTTTCTACTGATTCTACTGAAACCTAAAACTATACAATTCATAAAATATACAACTTGCAAAGTGATGCTGACTTTAGTTAATTAATCTTGTTTACCTTTTTTTCCTTTTAACAAGGAACCATACAGAACACATATGTCAGTCTCATACAACATGTTACACAAAAGTGAACCAGTTTGGTTTAGTCTTCAAGATTACAACACAGCTTTTTGTGAAAAAAACCAAGCCCCTTGAAATGATGGCCCACAAGGTCTGATTCTTATTTCACACTACTGTAAATGAGTAATGAACAACCAACAGCCCCACAAATATGATGTAAGTGATATAATAGAATTTACTATTTTTATCTGTAAATATTCACATTATTAACTTGTTAGACACAGTCTATTCTCATCAACCTCGTAGACAATATCACAATATTGAGTTATGTGAAAAAATATACATGTATCTAAACTAAAAAATTCAACCATAAATTCAGGAGATAGATACATATGTTCAAGAAAAATATACATGGCTGAATAGAAAATATTTCCTTATTAAAATATTTCAACCATTTCTTACCACAGATAACAAATGAAAACCTTAAAAATATGAATGTCTTCAGTGCAATAAATGTCTGCATGAGTCAAAGTGTTTCTTTGTGATTTGAAATTAGTATTTTCTTCTGGTTTTTAAATTATAAATGTTTATCTGCCAAGACATGGTTCAGAAATATGAGTAATGTCAAAATCTTTAAGCTGTAGACATGGAGAATTATCTAGCCTACTCATTTCTAAATGCCCAGCTTTCCTTACCAAAGCAAGATAGAAAATCTTTACTGAAATTGCACCTACACAGAATGAATAGGAAATTTTCCACTGGGTGACTTCTTGTTCACCTGGGACTTAATTCTTTCCCTTATAATGTGCATTTTGATGCATCAGCTAATTGTCCTTTAGTTCTCCAATAAGCTATCCTAAAGCATACAATGTTATATTTTATTATCTTTCTAAAAAATCCACACCTTTTAAATTATATATTATCTCAATTTCAAATTTAGGCTTTGATTTCAACAGCTCCAATTTTCCTTTTAGCCCATCCAAGAGTATAAATATGCAAATTCCAGAGCAAAGAGTATTCCTGGGCATTGCTTAACAGTGTACACACAACCACAATGCCTAAAGGTAGTCAGTCCATTGATAAATTGAAATATCTCTATGATGGGAAATCAGAGACATACCAATCTCTCTTAACTTGCTCAGGCAAAATTGATTTTTGCATTTGGTCAAATACTACTAATGAGGAAGTTTATTACATTTTAGAACAACCTTTCTGCCCAACTAATTCCAGTTGATAATATTTTGGTGAATAAAATCTATTTGGTTTCAAAGAAGCTGCTTGGGTTTTATGATTTGTATTTTGCTGAGCAGTTGTGTGGAATTATGTATTTCTTTTCTGATTATTAATTTCACAGTTTCACCTTGGTTGATACAAAGACTGCTAAAGCTGTAGCACATTGACATCAACGGGTCTGGCATTTGATTTAAATGTATTGACCTAGATTTTTCCTAAGTTTTGCCATTACAGAAATATTTTAAAAGATATTTGACATGGCCAAGTATAGAAAAAATAATGCCGTGCTAGAGTATAATGGGATATTCAAACAGGCAAATGCAACTTCTTACTTGCATGAGCCAGTTGTGTGTTTCTCAGGGCATCAGAGCAGTAACTATTACTGGGGATTGGTGATTTGCCCTTTTCTTTGGAGCAAAGGAATTTGCACCCTTACTTTTGAAAGGCAGCAGGAAATGTAGGCCTTGCTCTCTGGTTCCTTCACTGGCTTTCTCACCTGCTTCATCCATTTCACCAGCAAACATGCCAGATCTTTCCCTCCTCATTGTAAAAGCCACAGTGCAACCCTGATTTGCATATTTCTTTTTGCTAACTGATGACTTGGTGAACTCCTTAAAAAATTTGATAGGTTATTCCTTCTTCTGTCAGCAAAAAGTATGAATCTCCTCTCTTTTTTTTGCAAAACTTGTTGGGCTTGTCCAACGAACAACCTATGTAACTATAACCTGTGTAATATCCCATAAAATGGACCTTGTAGATCATAGAATCATAGAATCA
>NW_010285903.1:0-2910 GCF_000690775.1 Eurypyga helias
ACTGCCCTGCTCCTGCTGCCCACACAGCCACCGATAACCTTTTTTGAAACCGTACACACCTTCCACTGTCTGCAGATTGAAGAAATCACAGTTCCACTGTGAACCACGCAGATACTTCTGCTCTCAAAGTACCAATCTCTGTCCATTCTACAGAAACAGTCACAGCCCATTTTCACATTTAAGTCCCAGTAAGGCAGACAGCCCCAGCAGTGGTCTAATAACGGCATTTCCAGATGAAAGGAGACTTCATTTTCATTTGCGTGAGCTGGTTATTGTAACGCGCTGGCAGTGTACTACAGGCCTCACAGGGCTATAGCAGCGCCTGAAACGGTCATTCAGTACTCATTTTCTTTCATTGTTTAATTCCTTAATTAGCTTCCACGCTGAATGACCACTGCAGGTACATACTTATATATATAAATACGTATGTATTTGCTGCAGAACACAGTGCTGCATCAGCCTACTCTCCCTTTTACTTGGGCTCTAGAGATGTTCCCAGCACATCAGATCCAGGTTATTTCCTGTGTCTCTGCCAAATGTAAATGAGCGGAAAGGTTTCACAGATTTAAGGATGAAATGTTACGCCATTCCCTTCTGGCTCACAAGGACAGCAGCAGTACGCGTCACCGACTGTGCCACAAGGATCATCCTGTCCATTCTGGTACCAAAACATTGAAACGGAGAAACCACTGACACTGTCAACTACTTGCCAGGCACATAAAGTCACACCGCAGGAGTAGCTGTAACCAACTCCTTGCCGCAGCACTCAACCTCCACATTATCTGTATGATTTATTCACCATAAACCTCAAGTTCCAGCTCTACAATGCACCTACCGATATCAAGGAATGCAGATTAGGTTTCTTCTCTATGCAGTAAGCGTGTGAAAGTACTTATGGCAGGACATTTTTAGCTAATCTAACATGATTCATTCAAGTCACGTAGGAGCCTTCCTGCATGATTCCAGCAGAACGCGAGTTTAATTTCAGAAGCCCTCTTGCCCTCAGAATAAGGTATTTAATTGCTCCTTGCAAATCTGTACCATCCAAACATAGATTATACAAAGGCTGATTCAGTTGTTTGGCTTTTTTAACTAGTGAATAATTAATTTCTGATACATTTGTGCTAAAGTTGCATCGTTAATAATTTCTCATGCAGTCCTTCCAGGCCTGCACGTTTGACGAAAGCAGTGAAACACAACGCATCTACAGAGATAAGTCAAGTCCACATTAACACATTGCTTTTCTGATTATGATTTCCTCGCGAGCCATTTGTTACTCTACACCTGAGAGAAACACTGAACGATGTCTGTATTTACGATTATTTTCTTTTCCTGTGTTACTGAGGTCAGCATTAAAGATGACAAGTTAAAAAACTGCTGTCTAGTGCAAAGATGTCCAAAGTGGTCTTTCTATCAAAAAAGCACTGCCATTTCAACCAGCATTGGATTTTTAGCATAAATATTAAGATAACACAGAAAAACTCAGCTTTCATCCAGGAATTCCAAACAAGCAAAGGAAATTAGCTCCCTGAATCTTTGTCAATTATGAAAGCAATTAATAGAATACTATTTCTGACAAACGAACTCAGTGAACAGGACTATTGAACGGAAAGCGCACGAAGTAGAGATAAAGGCACAACTAGCACTGCCTGTTAGGGTGTTTTGTTGGAGAGAGGCCTGAATTATGCTGACCAGATGACACACTACATTCAGACACCCAGACCTCTAAGCAGGAGGGTACACACTCAGAAGTCTCAGTAATTCCATTCCTTCAGATATGGGGGGAAAGAAGATGGGGATAAAAAGCGTTCTACCTTTGTGATGAGAATTCGGTACTTCTCCACGAGGTGATCGTTGTTGTGACACCCAGCCAGCAACTGCCACACTTCGCCTCTTAGGGCCTCAGGGACGCCACTTCTCACCAACGCTGACAACGTCTTTGGCCTCACGCTCAAATTGAGGTGCCTGGGTACAGGTGAAGGCATTGTTACTATTATCCAAATACAAATAAACGAGCACATGAGCAGCAACTGATGTGTAACATCCAACATGTCAAATGACAGGAACTTCAAGACAGTCCATACGTTACCAGAGTAAGTGAAATTCAAATTATGGAACAAACGGATTTGGAGAAGCACTTTCCAACCGATTTCCTTGATTCCCAGTGAATTTAAATACAATGCAAACATATGCTATAGAACACTCAATGAACCAAAACACTCCAGCAAGCTCAGACTACCCCAAACGAGACTTGGTTTGCAGAACCACATACTGCTCTCTAGACCTCCTAGACCTGAGCATGCAGGTAACCTTCCAGGTGAGGGAGGGAGAGAAGGCAGGCAGGCCATTGCAACATCTCACATGGTTATCTAACTACATCCACGTATTTAAGCAGCTTCCACTGTACAAGCCAGTCCCATCTCAACAGTTTTTCCCAGTGAGACTGGTGACAGCTCATAAATTACAGCACTGCAAGTTGTAAGACTAAATCTACATGTAATTTATGCAGCTACAGGAAGTTAAGCTGAATAGTCCGTTCATGGCTGATACATAAAACCCCTGAAAGACACCTTAAATCAGAGAAATTGCATTTTTCTGCAGTTACTAAAAACCAAAGTTCTAGGTAAAATGACTGAGAGAGAGACAAAGACCAGCAAAAAACTGAACTTGTGTCATATTGATCACATTATCTTCTTAACAATAAACATATTTAGTACTTCTTTTTAACTAACAGATATGTGGGTGTTAATTTTACACAGACTGCAACTCCTTGTTGCTTTTCTCCAGTCTACAGTGTTCCAACAAACTAACCTGGAGACTAGCAATGCCAGGCATTCAAATCTGTGTATATTGCACAGAACCTGGTACCGTAATGCCCCACTTCAATTCTCTTAAAAAAAAAAAAAAATC
>NW_010285904.1:0-2926 GCF_000690775.1 Eurypyga helias
AAGCTGGCCCCCAAGGCTTGAATTAAATGTCTAATAATAACCACAGGCTTTTACACCTTTTGGTGGAAAATTTCCTTTCTTAAAAAAGGTGAAGCAGGAAATAAATTAAACAGGTGCTTGGGGGGTACAAAAATGTGAAAAAATAAATAATTTGGGTGCTTTGCTTTCTTTCCTTTCCTGTACATACTTTCAATGCTTTTTATGATTTTCTTTTATTGAATCCAAGTTTAGAGGAAGCACATATTCTCTTAGCTTGTTTCCACTCCTGCCCATTCAAACGAGAACACACAGACCGACCTCATCTTGCTCGGTCAAGGAGCACTGGGTCACTGTTTGGGATTTGTGCTCAAGTAGTGCATGTCCAGGCTGTGCCCCGGGTGTCTGCAGACCTTGCATTCATTCAACACCAGTCTGCTCATCCCTAAGGCAAATTCTTGAATAACAGCACACTGCGACTTACCCCCAAGTGCAAACTACAGCAAGTGGGATGAGATGAAACATCCCCTTTCTGGCAGAGGCAGGAGAGGTTTTCCAGCCACATGTTCACACGGACACTGCTGACCTTGTTTACTTTTTATCTGCTTGGCCTTTCCAGAAATGTTGCTGCATTTGTCAGAATAGACCAATTAAGTGTCCTGAGCCTTTAATGAAAACCTTGACTTTTCTTTAACCTTCCTGAGGAATTGCTCATTAGTGGGAAATGGTGCTGCTGGCTTGTACACACAGGCAGAAACTACTCCAAAACCATGGTCAAAGGGATGGTGCCGGCTCGCAGCAGTGGGAATCCCACTTGTCCCTTTCTTAAGGACCCTGATAGCTCAGAAATGGCAAAATCAGAACTTTGGTGCCCTGCAAAGGATGTGCACCTGCAAGATCTTTCTAAAGAAAGGACTGAAATAAGTAATTTGCAGAGCAGTGTAATTTCTGGGTTTTGATTCTTTAGCAATAAAGGGATCTCAGTGATGCACAGGGAGCAGGAACCCCCTTTCACTTCCCCCTTCCTCCTGCTCTGCACCTCAGTGAGAAAATGGATCATTTCATCCTGTGCTACCAGCAAAATGATAAGAAAAGCCATTCTTATTCTGCTGCCCAATTTTAGCCTTGGAATGCTTTGAAAATTTGGTCTCTTAATGGAGAGCACAAGTTTCCTTTACGCGCTGCATCTCCAGCTGCTTTAATTCCCCACACAGGCAGAGGGCTCATGGTCTCTCTCACCCCTCCCAGCTGCATTATCACCAAAATCACAAGGTTTCTGTTATTTTTATTCCTCACCCCAACAAAAGGCATGAGGAACAACAAGCAAAGCTCAGGCCCCATGTGGAAGGTGTTGCAGCACTCTATGGTATTGGTGGCGGGCAGCCATGGTGCTGGTGGGCAGTGAGGTATGCCTACCACTCTGAGACAGAGCACGGGGCCAGCCAGCTGAGTTGCAGAATAAAGTGGTATGCAACACATGCACACACATTCCGGTGCACTTCTGGGCTCTTATCCTCAGTATCCTTTGCATGTTTCCCTTGCTGTTATACACATCCCTGTGTAATGCCTGCAGTACGCTGACTCTTTAGGTCTGCCTTCAGTAGTCCTGGATTCTGCAGATATTTATGTGTGTGCTTTGGACGCCCCTATGCCCAGCGCTGAGCATGCCCTGGCTGACACTGTCGTCAGCATCTCCAGCTCTGATATCTTAACTCCTTCTTTTTGTTACTCCAGGTTTGTGTAACACCGGCCTCTTGCAGCCCTGGAGTCTGATTGTCACTCACTATAAGCTTTCCACTATTTACCAAAAAAACCCTAATTAAAACCCCCATATATGCATTTCAACAAAGAGTCTTAGGAGTCTGTGTGAAGATCCAGGAAATGCTAAACAGTGACTAAATACTGTTTGTAGTGGTGAGTTTTTAAAATTAAGCTTAAAAAAAAAAAAATTCATTAATACTTGAGAGAACACTTCTCATCTTCCAAATTGTTTTGATATAATTTAGAAACAAATAGTTTTTCAAACCTATTAGAGACAAATCTTGGAATAATTAGAATAACTGGAACTGTAACACACAGCTTCATAAGGCTTTTTATGTTTTCCTTCCTTTCCCTCCTTATGCTCCACATAGAAAATGTTCCAGTGGGAAACAGGTGAAAGAAAAATTGAGTTTTCATTGCATTAATTTCTAATTATTACTTTTTATCTCTAACAGGTGTGGAATGCTTAGTCTCTGAAATACAATGTCAAAATATATTTGCAAGATAGGTCAGATTAAAATAATTCCTCCCTTTTATTCTTCCACCATAGTAATTGCTCTGTTTTATTTATATATCATGGACAGGTGAACATTTAATCTCCGGTGCTGTATTCACATTCCAAAGGATCATGCAGTGGGTAGGAGGGGAGGATGAAATAGTGGAAGGTGTGTTGCATTTCTGGGTTTGGAGATGCTCTCCTCTACCTGCAAGAGATGAGGAGAGAGTGATGCGGGACTGAGGGTGGACTTTAGTGACAGACAAACTGCAAACAGGAAACACCAACAGAATTGGCCCAAACTCTGTTACTGAAGTGTAGGATGCTGCTAATGACTGGAAATGGAACCAAATGTACATGTTAACCTCTGTGGTCTGTTTTATTTTAATTCATAACTGGGATCTTGGTTCAAATCTTACATGGTAATAAGCCAAAGTCAAATCTAGATGTGGTCTTGAGTTGGACCTTGCTTAGATCAAATTTAGAGTCAGGCACCTGGATCACAGGGCAGTGTTTAAGCACAGTTACTAGCAAAAGGTGGAGGTTTTAGGACATTTACCTGTAAGACAGACACAGTCCTGTCCTGACGATGTGTCCTTCCCAAGACCTCAGTGGCCCAGGCAGGACACAGATTTGGAAATTAAAATGTTTTTTCGTGCAAGACAGAGGCTGTGCGGAGGGATAGTAGAGCTC
>NW_010285905.1:0-2856 GCF_000690775.1 Eurypyga helias
GCCAGGAGCTGGTTTCCAGGGAGAGGGAGCTGTTACCTGAGGAAGCTGGCAAGGCCTTGAATTGCACAGCTTCTCCCTGTGGGGAAGGTTGCCAGCCCAGCAGCTGCCAGCGTTCAGGTGTTTCCCTGGATGCTGCTTCCACAGGGGCACTCCTGCAGTGCCTCGCCTGCATGCCATCTCCGCAGATACCCAGTGGAGACTGGGCTGCTGAGCAAGCACCTTGGGTCCCTCAGGGCCTGGGGGGAACAGACACACAGCGGCTAGTCCTGGGCAAGTACAGACACCTGATGATTTTAATGGTCTGACCTCCCCCAGTTGCAAAGAGCTGCTCCCTGAGGGCCTGACAAATTCAGATGCCGGCCAGACAAATGTGCCTTTGGATGCAGAAGGCTCTGGAGGGAGCCCTGTGCCTGCTCCGCGTGCACAGCACTTCCACAGCAGGCACTAAACCCAGTTACAAGGGCAAAAGCCTTTGCAGGCTACCAAAGAAAGTATTTAGCACTGGAGACTGCAGATTAATTGATGTCTGCAACCAGCAGACGGGGCACCCAGTTACGTGGGCTCTTATGGGTACTGAGAACAAGGGCTCATCCCCAAGTGTTTGCTCAGGAGAGCAGACGCCCATGTACTGCTGCCTCTTCTAGTACAGTCTCTGTTGTCTTGAACTGCAGCACCACCCCCAAAGGTGACAAAACCATGTTTCAGGATCCAGCAGTGCCTACTCCTTCCTCACTAACCCATCACATTTTTTTCAGTTCCCTGCAATCTTTCCCAAGGCCTGCAGAAAGGCAGGCACTTGCTAATCATGAAACCATCACGTAGAGTGCAGAAGCAGAATCTCTCACTGCAGCTCTAACTTTTCAGATAACTAACCAAGACAAGGCTCCCGCTGTCATCCAGAGAGCGATGGGGAAGCACAATCTGGAGTGTGACGCGGCTGACGATTACGAGCTTGTGCAGGTCATCTCTGCGGACAAAGGTGAGGAGCACAACTCTGCTGCTGCTTGAAAACTCCCGCTGGATTTTAAGGGAAGAGTGAAGCAGCGTTAGAAACGCCAGGGACACGCTGTCACAGCTGCCCAGGAGAATAAACGCCCTCGGTACGGGCTGGGCAGGGATGCTGTGTCAGGGCCTGTCAGCACATCGCTGTGTACCCGCAGAGCCCACTCGTGGGCTGCCGGGCAGACCGTCGTGGACGTGCTGCCCCTGCAGAGCTCTTGCCTCCCTCGCCCTGAGCACAGTCTACCTGAGGGGTTGGGCGGCAGGGTGCAGCCCCCCAGGGATCAGGGCAGGCCCCCAGCCCGCCGCTGTCACTGGGCAGTGCAAGCAGAGCTGAAAACCAGCAGGAGTGCCAGAAGTTCGCTTTTATTTTTTTGCTTTTGGTCTTGGGGGCTGCCAGGGCTCTGCCAGGCCGGACTGGCTCCAGCTTTGGCCTCTGTCTCCTCTGCCAGCCTGATCCCCCTTTTTTGTGGGACAGCTGCTGCAGGTGCCACCTGATGCAGCTTCAGCTGTGGAGGCACAGCAGAACAAGGCAGGGGGCTGGGCACGCTCACCCTCTTCTCTCCTGGCTTTCCTTCTGCTGCGCGCTGTGCCACGCACTGACGCTTGCTCTGCTCTCTCTGTTGCAGAGCTGGTGATCCCGGGCAACGCCAACGTCTTCTACGCCATGAACAGCGGCACAGACCTTGATTTCATCCTGCGTAAAAAAGCTTCAGTCAGGAGGCAGGTGAAGCTGAGGAGCCATTGCAGCCTGACATTCTCCAGAGCTTCTAAGCGGGGGTGCAGGAGCAACAGGCTCAGCAAAATCACGCTCTGAGTGGCACCGGCACGGGAGGAGACCTGGCGGAGACTTCAGCTTTGAAACGTCTGAGGCTGAGAAGCAAAGTGAACATCTGGTAGACCTACTGCCAGATGCGTGTCTTTCTCTCCTCCATCTAACCACATATGGACCTTCTTTCCAGGACAGTGTGGAGGAGAACCTTTTGTTTGGTGTCTGGGGGGTTGTTTTTTGTTTTGCACATTAGCCTGGGAAGGCGAAAGCCCCAGTTAGAGGGGAAAACGAGACTGCAACACTTACCCTAAGACTCCCACACAAGCCAACTGTTTTTGTGAGAAAACATTTTCCTTTGTGCCAGTATTACCCAGAAGAAAAACGCCTGAATTTATTTTCTATGAAACTGGAGAAGAAATGTCTCGGTGCGATTCTGCCTGGACCAAGGAGGAGGTTTCCAGCTGGCCTCCAGCTGACCGACGCTGGTTTGCCGAAGGTGCGGGTGAGCTGTGTGCCACGAGCAGTTGCTGCCTCCGGGAGGCATTTGCGTTCACAAAGCAGCAGAGAAAATCCCCCCAAGGCTCACTGCTGGAGGGCAGAAACGGCACGTGTGTGTGTGTTGCTGTCACACGCAGCTGGTGAACTGCTTTTTGCACTTGTCGCACACCGGAACATTTCCTGTTTTGGACTTTTTTTCCCAAAGAACTTTAAAAAATGGACTGCACTTGCTTTTGGATGAATGTCACCGTTTGTTCATTAATAAAGCAAACAAACACTACTTGTCTGGATTTAGGTCTTGTCTTCGTGCCTCTCCGGGGTGGTTTTCCTTTTCCTCGGTGAACCTGTTGGACAGGAATCGATGCCTTGTGCATGCACTCTGAAGTGACGGACCTTCCTCTTTGCAATCTGCAATCACTCGTCAAGAGAAAAAATTTAAACTCACATTTTTGTTCAGGAGGGGCAACGACTGGACCTTTCATTTTAAAAATGGGTATTGAGAGCAGTTATTCAGGTTTTAAGCATTTCCCCAAACAACCAGAGATTTTCTATTATAACGCGTAATCTCCTGGCATGAACTGAGATCA
>NW_010285906.1:0-2945 GCF_000690775.1 Eurypyga helias
CTGTGCTTGTGCTTGGGATTGCAAGCGCAATGTCACCAGGCAACCACAGTCCTTGACAAAGATTTATGTTGATTTTTTTTTCTGGTGTCAATTCATTTTGTTGAAACTGTTTGCACTGGAGGCCATGTGAAGCAAAGGCGAAGCACGTTATCTGAACGCTCCTTACGCTCCTGCGCTCTCTGCATTAGTGGAATGGAAACTACATGTGGCAGAATGTCTGGGTAACGTAACTGCTAGTGGGCCTGGCTGAAGAACACAGACCGCAGCTGCATCCCAACATGTTGGCTGTTTACTAGACTGTCATTACAGTAATGGGAGATAAAAATAGTCCTGCGTCTTCTCTTTCTTCCCCACTTGTAGGGTTTGCATCTCAAGAACAGTTAGCTCAGATTTAAAACTCAGCTCCACCTCTGAGCCACAACAAGGCACCTCGATTTCCGTGGCGCCCAAGTGAGTATGAGGAATTGTGGCACTTTGAAACACGACCCTCAGCACCAGGGAGCTCTCAAGACTGGAGTTGGAGCACTGTTACCCTGATGCATGCGAAGTAAGGAACCTTTCTGGGTGCCTTGCGGTCCATGGCAATTTCCTGCTTGCCCCACACAGCCTACCCCAAGGAGAAGAGATTCTTTGGGGCCATCGTGGCTGTTTGCATCTCGCCAGCCTGGGCTGCAGTAAATAGAGCCACCTAATCGCTCTCTCAGGCAAAACCTCAGGAGCCACATAAATCCCTGATTCCACCTCAGGGAGGCTCAAGGTCTCAAAGTGTGACTCAAACAACTTACTCCCAAACGCTGTAGACACCTTCCAGAAATAAATCAACTTGCAAAATGCTTCTGTTACGAAGCAGGTTGCTCCCCACATGTTTGAGCAGGGGTTTGTGGTGCAAGAGACAGGCAGAAACCAACCCTGTGTGCTCCGTCTTGACTCTGAGGTGGGCAGAGACTTCGAGCTCCTCCTCATTCACCAGAGAAGAGTGAGGCCTTGGTACTTGTCTGACTCAAAGGATCTTCTGGTCTGATTGCACTGGGATCCTGCACAGCATCACAGCTGTTTCCCTGCACACCAGGCCATGGTTAGCACAGAAGGGCTCTCCCCACCTTTCCCACCTCAGCTGGGCCACCGTGCAGCCGGGCGTGAGAGCCCCAGCCAGAGCCAAGCGCAGGCAAAGGGGCAGCCCAGCTGCAGCCTGGGATGAGTGCGGCCGTTTGGGAGGGGAGAGGCCTCTCCCCCGACCACTCATCCCGCGGCAGCCAGCACAAAAGACTTCGGGGAGGTTCCGAGCACCAGCTCTACCTGTCGCTAACTGGTAACTCAGTATTAAATATCTAAAGGTTAAACGTCTCTCGTTTTACTTGGGAATGGTCTTTCGTACAAATCCAAGGTGGAGCAGCCTGTGCGGTATGGTCTGTGTTACATCTTCCCCAAGATCAGCGCCAGGCATTTTTCAAGACTAGGGTTTTCACTCTCACTACGTCCACGAAGAACTTCACCTCTCTGTGCAACTGGATGTCAGGCAAGCTTAAGCGGATACACTTGCGTACGACAGCACATACCAGCGCCAGGCGTTTTGTGCTTAAACGGACTCTTCTCTCCCCCAAAAATGGAGAAAATTCAAAACAGCCTTTCAAAAAGACGGAGTTCTCCATAAATCCAATATAGAATGAAATGACTGGCACAGGGAGAAACTGGAATTCTCAACAGGACTGTGAAACCTGGAGAACGGAACTGTTAACTCAGGCTGCCTTTCTGCCCTGCAGTCTTCCCTGACAATAACAATCCCCGAAGGAGGGAAGTGGAGGCTTAACGGGGAGTCAAAGGCACCATGACAAATATGCTCCAAAGCTCGGGAGAAGTTTTATGAGAATGGAAATGTTGTAAAAAGGCTGGAGAGAACGTTACACTGACTGAAGCATCTTCTTGGAACATTGCCAAAGCCAGAGGAAAATTACAACTTGAGAAATTAATATGTAAGAAAAAAAAAACCCAGCCCATATGACACTTTCCTACCTTTAAGACAAAGCTTATATGACTTTTCTAATAATTTTCCTCGATGATTTAACCTCTCATTTCCCTTGTAACTGTATCTATGAGAAGAGTTTAGTATTAACACGCATTTTACAAACTCAAAGCCTTTACAACCATTAAACAGAGGTTTCAAGCACCATATTTTTGACCCTTCCCAACGTACTGGTGCATTCCGATTTACCAAGGTCGCTGAAAGACAGCAATGGTACGGGGTGCACACGCACCCTCCTTCCTTGAGAGTCTCGTTGGGTAAAAACATGCAGATGCTGGCATGATCACTAATTGAAGACTTCAAGGGATTTTGTTCTGCCAATGTCCTCAACATAAATCCTTGGTGAACGGGAGGTTTTTGACAGCTCCATTCCCTTTCTTAGCAGTTCATGGAAGCTTGTATCACCCTCCCTAATAATTCAAATTTTGAATTAGTGTGCCCAAATATCAGAAAAATAACCCCACTAGATTCCCCTACTGCAGAAAGTACATGAAGTATTCCATGCTAGTGTGTTAGCCATGTGCTAACTAGCTGTGCGCCTTAGGGTACCGTCTTCAGGATTTTGAATATCCTTGTTCAAAGTCAAATTGAGAGACCTGAGACAAAGCACAAATGAATGGATATGGCTGCCTGGCCCTTGAATACTAACTAACACTTAGTTTGAACTGGGTATCTTCAGGAATATGCCTCTGCAGAAATTTGATGCTGAATGTGTTGAGTACCTGCCTCTGCTTTTGTTTCCTCTTACCCCTCCACCCCATTTCTGCCTACACGCTGAAGTGAAACGTGAGGCAGATAGGACCAAGTTTCAGTAAAACCTCCCTATTTCTGTGACCAGAAAAGGAAGCACAAAGGAAATTTAAAGGGCTGCCACCAGATTAGAAACAGTGTGACAGAATTTCAGGTGCAAGGTCCTGCACCTGGG
>NW_010285907.1:0-2922 GCF_000690775.1 Eurypyga helias
GGGGGGGGGGAAGATATATGCTTTTTTGATTGTTTCATTTTTCAAATGTGATGCCTTTGTAATAGGTGTGACCAAGTAATTAGTTTTGAGTTGTTCAACCTCCGTTTAAACTTAAAATTAGAATCTGGATGTGTCTCAAAATACAAAACCAGTGAACAAAAAAACCCCTTTTAAGTAACTAGGAACCATTTAAGAAATAACTTGATGGATCTTAAATTTTGTTTTTCTGCTTTGACAGCTGTTGTGTCAGTGATCATTTCAACTCTGTTTAAAAGAAATGTGGTTCTAAAGAATAGTTGTAAGATTGCTTCATGTTTCCCAAGGACTGGGAATCATGCATGTAATTTTTCAAATTAATGACAAGACTTGGATGGAGTGTGTACTCTGAGAACAAAACTATCTTGTTAAAAAGCACTGTGTTTAGACAGCTTGCAGCAAAGGGAGATTAAATTGCTGGATTGGCCTTTTATATGGCTTGATTGATGAGAAAACTATGCTGCAGTATTCATTGTTTATCAAATGCCACTCGGCCAGTGGCACTAGCAAAACCAAATATTTATTGGATGCGAGATTAAAAAATGATATTGCAGAAATGTGTGACTAGTTTCGGTAAAGATTCCTGTATCTCTGTAGGGGCAAAAAGTTAAGATGTGCTGAATCAGTAATGAAAGGCGCTGTGCAGTGTAACCAGGGACACATCAGGCACAGCCGCCTTCGTCGAAAAGAGTTTCTTGTTCGTGGTCTCTTACTGAAGGGCATTGCAGGATTAAGCTGTTTGTGTTTATGAAAATAACTGCTTTCTCCAATTGCTTTCTCTTCTCGCTCTACTCCTTTTCAGAAATAAACAACCCCAGTCCTTGATGAATGTCCTTTTATTGTCACTCTTCAGATGTAGCTTTCTCTGTGCTGGGTTATACTTCTGCATTACAATTTATATCCACCTAGCTGCTGTGCTTTTATCCACAAGTGGGTATGGGAGTTTATCCCCAGATTATCTGGTTTAGGCATCATATATGTTGTTTTGATTAAGGCGGTGCTGTGGGCTATGTTACCAGAATGAGTGAGAACCTGAAGGGTGGATTATCGCAACGCTAACCGTTTAGCAAAAAATAGTTGTCATATGGTGACAGGTACATTGCGGATGTATTTGATATACTGTTTTTTCTCCGTATCTGTAGAAGTGAATTTAGCAAACATTAGCTTTTCAGGATCTGTGTGTGTGTGCAGTAAGAACAGACTTGGGACCCCATTTCCTCTGTAATTGCACACCATGAATAATAAACAGGTATTACCTCTTCATTTGCAGGGGATCCTCTGTGTGTTTGTTCTTGCGTTTTGTTTTTTTAACATCCTTATCTAAATATGGTGTTTGTGGAAATGAGTCTCATATTAGCTGTAGGTTAATGTAATGTGAAAGACATGCTGGGCAAACATCTTCTAGCCAGGCTGTCTGGAAACAGCTATGGTCTGTGAAATGTTATCTTGGCTAGTTTACATCATTCTCCAGTGAGTCAGTTGGAACTCTGTTCTTTTATTGGATTATTATTTGTTGGAAAATAATTCTCAATACATTTGTATTCATGAGGCAAGGGGCAGTAGGTAATTTAACACCTGCTATCTACAGCCTCTGTCAGCAAGTGGCCATCTCCTAGTGGGATTTATAGTAACTTCATGATTCAAAGGCGGAGAATTCAAATCCTATTTAGTTTGCTGTGCTAAGAGCAGAATGACAGTCTGTGCCTTCTTTCCCACAAGGTCTTTTTCCTCTCTAAAATAGGAAAAGCTGGGAGTGTTGGGAAGAAAACAAAGGAGAACTAAGCCCGATCCCAGTTTATTTACTGTGAATATTTTGTGGACTTTTTGTCTCTGTGTTCTCCTACTGATTTTTGAGGAGGAAGAGTCTGCATAGGTGTCAGGCAAATCTGAGGTCTAAAGCTGTGATTCCCAGAAGCAAGGACTGTACGTTTGTATCTGCGTAGTTCCTGTTGGGAAGTCTGACTTAAGGTCCTTTGCATATCCCTTCAGCTCTGTTAAAAATTCCAGTTCTGGTTTTATTCAAAAAGTGTAGAGAAAGGGTACAGTGGGAGGGGAGAAGGGGATTTTATGAGGTACTGATATATCTTTTATACCTTTCATTTGAAATAAGGGAATGCAGTGTGATTTCCGCCTCCCTCCTCCTCCCCGAACTGAGCTGTGGAGTCAGGTCGTGCGTTGTGGGCAGGTGTAGTGGGAGAGTTTGCAAGATCTTGCTGCCCCTCAGAGAGATCATGCAGTCAGCCAGACTTTAGTTTGGTGGCATGTCAGTCTAGCACCTCTGCAGTGCACTAAAGCACACCTTCAAAAGGTAAAAACAAACCAACAAGCAACCCCCAAACAGATTCTTGGATGATGCATAAAATATAGCTCCAGCACTGCTTTACCCTTACAGACGCAAATACAGTTTATGGCTGGTTAAGTAGGGGCTTTCTGTTGCCATCTGTTGAATCTTGCAATTTCTCTTCCCTCCTGCTCTAGCATCTGTGAGTCTCAGTAGCAGAATGGTTGCTTGGAAACTCAATTGTCTTTTTGCATTTACTGGTAGAAAGGAGTGCTCAATTTCAGTAACTTGATTATCACGACTCCTGCATAGATCTGAAACTTCTTAGCAAAGGCAGTTTCCTCAGTGACAGGATAAATGCTGGAGATACACAAGGAGTGTTTAACAGTGTTTTCAGCAGGGGTGGAGTTGTTCCGATGTGAACATTTGTTGGTATCATAATTGAGGCATAAAATAAGTTGCGTGGAAACGAACCTGTTGCATATATGCCAGTATCGATGTGCCATTTCTGCTCCTTTTTTTCCTGTGGAGTAGAAAACTGCCTATGAGTATTCGGGTTGCCATAATCTAACTGTGGGTAAATTTGGGTTGGTTCCTTTTTTTTT
>NW_010285908.1:0-2970 GCF_000690775.1 Eurypyga helias
ATTGCCAGCCGAGGTTAAACCACAAGTTAACCAAAGTACTAAAGAGAAAAGAATGTCTGGCCTAGCCAAAACAAGCAAAAGGAGCACCGTGGTCTGAGCAGACATAAGGAATCTACATGCTGCATGTGCACAGGATCTGCCTTCTGGCCCTGTTACAGGGATGACAGATTCCCTCCCAGTGCCTCAGGTAGAAGCCTAACTCTCCTTAGTCAATGAGGAGAGACATTAGGGCAGCTACCCAGGGTGATGCAGACCCAAGTCATACTCTGGAGCCACTTGCTCTCGCCATTAACTATATCTGGGATTTAGGAATCTATGCTCCAAACATTAGCACCTCCTTTAAGCCAGCTGAGGGACTTTTGCTTCCCCACACACAGACACACTCAAACTTGTTTACAGCCAGCTCAGAAAGAGTTTCACTGCAGCTCTGTTGGTCCAGACCTCTGTCCTGGCTCATTTAATCTGCATTATGCAGATCCCAAAGAGATCTGAGAAACCAAAAGACAAGATTTTTAACCCTTTCAACCTTTCTGACAAAGAGCCATGTATGTAGAAACATGCAACTCTGCACAGAGCAGCATGGACAAACACAGCCATTAGCAGATACGTTACCTGTTAGCACAGACCCCTTGCCCTGAGCACCAGGTAGGGGTGAGGAGAACTCTACAGCAAGGCACCCACAGCGAGGGGGCACGGTTCTGACACCCTCAGCTACTTCCCATCCAAAGTATAGATGTGGTTGCAGAGGCTGCAGATTTCATCAACCACAGTAAGACCTCCCTAAATATATTAAAGCGTCTTCCATGCTTAGAGAATGAAGCTTTGAATTTCTAAGCCAGCTGCTGGATATCGTCCATGGAGTACTGCCACACAAAATTATGCAGCAACTAATTCTCAGCGCAGTTTTCCGTCCAGGGCTCATCACAGGATGGGTGAGCAGTTTACATGCAGCCGAGAGACGAGGCCCCATGCAGCAGTGTGGAAAGCAGTACTTGTCACCTGACAGGGGCCTTCCTGCAAGACATCTGATGGGATGAAACAGTGTTCTCTGTATAAACACGGTAGGATAATGGAGATGAGACACTGGGAATGGGAAGAGAAAGCTGCAGCTCACAATCAAGTCTGTGTAAATCACTGCTGCACACTAATAACTGAATGGATTATCACATGCCAATATGTGTATCACACCAGCAAAATATCAGAGCTCAGACACAGTCCTGCTTCTCCAAAATGCCTGTGCCTTCTCTTCCCATACTCCTCACTTCCTTCTGGTACTCCTTCCAACGCACACAGCAAACCAGAGAGGCACCCACAGAGAGCCTGCTCACTACACAGACCGCTGCTCTCAAAGCCTGGCTGTCTTCTGCACAGAAAGATACCATGGAAAAGCCTGTGCCAGCTGTGGAACGGAGTAGCTCCAGGCACCAGCACAGGGAGGTGAATTGAGGTTGTATAGACCTAGTTATAAGAAAGGAGATTATTCAGAAATTGTTGATAGTATTCAAGAAATAAGTTATAATATTTAATATCAAAATTATTGCCTAACTTATCTCCTACTTTCTACTTGTACAACTCACCACGCTTTCCAGAGAAAGGAAATGGCGTTAGTCCATTTTATTGTAGGTAAACTGAGAAAAAAAGCATCACAAACATTTGTCCGTAGTAATCCAAAAGACACATGGCAGAGCTGGGCATCATCCTGAATCCTACCTTCTCCTTTGGAGAACAAGTCTAGACTGGGTGCCCCAAGAACACTCTTGAGTCTCTGGGTGTTAGTGCTTGGCCAGCTGCATCCCAACTCCACGTCAGTGTAAGACCTACTGCTCATACCATCCACCCCGCAGTATGCTCATTTCCAGCAGAAAAGGAGGTATGCAGTTCCTTGGGAGCTGCAGGGCAACCATGGGGTGAAGATCTCCAACACAACACACACCCAGCAAGCAAATATTGTCAGTAATCTCAAAATTAAAAGCAAAAGAAAGCAACAAAATCCTTAGCCAGAAAAAAAAAAGTGAGTGAAAGTCCTGCTGGTCACCAGGTAAAAACGTTACCCTTGTGCAGAGGAAGGTAGAACTATACTGCACAACTAGCTGTTGCTGACAGGCAGCTGTGTAAACTTTCTCCTGGTTGCTGATGGTGGGTTGAGCAACAAGTTGATTTACAACACTCAAATTTCCCTGTGGTTGTTCACTCCATTATAGATACGTCAGAGAAATTCTGGCCTGTCTTCAGTTTAAACTATGAGTGTAATACTTTGACTCATACATCTCTCACACTATAAATGTTTTGCTAATATGATACAGTGTTCAAGATGAGGATAAATCGTGGCTGGAAGAAGAATTTACATTCCACTTCCAGAACCTCCCTTTGGGTACCCAGAGAGCTCTTATTGTGCCGTAGGTCAATATTCTTAGTAAAAAACTAATTTAATGAATGCAAATCTATTATTAAAACCAGGCAAAATGTAGTATGAGGATGTTCACCTTCTCCTTTGTTTTTCTGTTGCGCCAGGGACAGAACAGAGAATTACGGCTACGATTACTTTTCTGCTGCTCTGTACCCCCGTTCATTTCGCACACTGGCACCTTGAACACCCATGGAATATTAATCACCAACAGATCATCACTGATTTAAGCACAAAGTTGAAGCAGTTACAAACAGCTGAAAAGCTCAAGCTGCTATTCAAAGCTCTGTCTTTGTCTATTTTGTTCTGAACCAAAACCGACAGCTGGTTCTGGGACCAATTCAGGATAGTTTGGCCTAGAACGGTGCTGGAAGCAGGAGCTGGCTTGCTAACAAAACTTGTTTTTCCACAGAAAAAATAAATTGTAGAAAATTTTCCAAAGCTTCTGGGCTTGAATAACTGGATTACTGTAAATAATGCCTATTTATTAAAAAATGGTTTCATTAGCTTCAGAAAGCATCTTGTTTTCTGAAGCATTTATTTAATAACCATATATATATATATAT
>NW_010285909.1:0-2925 GCF_000690775.1 Eurypyga helias
AAAGGTAAAATTTAAACTTACTTTATATCCAAAGACTGGGATTGTTTCATTCTTTCCATATCGCGTTTCACCAACTGTGTTTTGAGATCATCAATTTCTTCTTGGTACAACTTGGCACCTTTATCCAATTTTGCCTGGAAGTAAAATAAAAGATCGTGCAGGAAGAACAGCTTGTTGCTTTGCAGTGATGTAAAGGGCTTGCCAACTTGACATCTTTACGTCATCTGCTACATTTTGTGGGAAACGTCTGGGAGATTACATTCTCCTGCGCTAAGAATGCCCCATTCCCAGGCAGCACTTCAGTGCTGGTTAATCCTAACTCAGGTGTCACATGCAATCATATTTTAGCAAGTTTTGCCATCTTGTCTGCAGCCACAGGTCCAAGAATTCTGAACTGGTACACAAATACATTACACAGGAGAAGCAGCTCAGGCTGCGGCTCCAAAATGTAAAGCTTGTTCAGAATGTTTCAGAACCGCATGACATAAAAGTGATAAATTTTCTTCTAATATCCTAACATGGTTTTTACACTTCATTCCTGAATGCTGCACTGGTAGAATTTGGAACTGCATGCTGAAGAGGTGACTAGTGTTTTACCCTGACCAATGCCACCGGCACGATGGATTTACTGTAGAGCTCTTTGATCTGCAGCTGCTCCCTGGCAGGCTCGCTCCTCAAGACCGGGGGAGAATGAGGAGAGTGAAGGATTTTGCTCCTACCTGGAGACTCTGATTCTCTGCGAAGGCAGTTCTGAGGCACTTCTCCATCTCATTCAGTTTGTCTCGCAGCTGGGTGAGCTCACTTGTCTCCATTCTTGTCCTTATCTGTGCCTGTAACCTGTTTATCCTCTCATCTTTCTCTTTGACATTTTGTCCTACTTCATTTATTACATTTTCCAACTTCTGAATTTTTACTTCCATAGCCTGTGGAGATACACCCAGCAGTTACGAGTAGTTATGTCAAGAGATACACAACAGTAACAGCACATGGTCGTGTTCTTAATGAAAACAAACCAAAACCCCAAAGCACACACGAAATCCAACACCACGGGCTCCGTGGCAACTCCTGGTGCCTACCCTCAACGTTTTGCATGACCTTTTAGCCCCCTGGAACACTCAGGTCTGAGGCAATACAGACGGTGCTTTCACCAAGGGTAACTGAAATAAAAATCAGGACAATGTGAGTCCTCACGCTTCCTGGGATTAAAGAGATAATCCTTCTCCAGCTGCCAGACAGCCATGGTGATCACCATCGGCTCAAAGGGGCATTAGGAGTATTACACTACAGACATCAGTACTTCAGACACAGATGGGAACATTTCATACAGATTTCTGAGCTGACACCTGTTTGCGTATGAAAACAGGCAGTTAAACATGTCATAGCAAGAGCTCAAGCTTGCACTTTGTTTTCCAGCTTCTTGATTCCCAAAGCACACTCTGGAGCAGCGCACAGCATGTCACAGACTGCCAGGGGCTACCAACCCTCCTTTGCTGCTCAGCGAGAAGTGCTCTCCCATACACGGTGAGCACCAGAGCAGGTTTCAACAGCTACAGATACGGTACCTTGATGTCTTGTTCTGCAGTCTTTAATTGGCTACGGAGCCTGTAGTTTTCCTCCTCTAAGGTAAGGCTGGTCAAGCCATCAGGAGCCACTTGTTCTTTAAGGGCGTTTAATTCCCGAAGCAACTCTTCACTTCTCTCTTTTCTCTGCTTTGATTCAGCATCAGCATTTTTACAATAAGTGGCAGCTTTGGCATCCAGCTCGGAAGAAAGCTGAAGGAGCACCTGAAATCGGAGTGATGTCAAAGAGACATTCTGACTGATTTTTGAATGGGCCAGACATAAGCCAAGCACAGGAACAGGATGTAATGGGCTGCATTGATTTCCCACTCTGCTGTCAGTGTCCTGTCTGAAACAGTGTCCCTATCAGAAACAGAACCACCAGCACTCCAAAGTCTGGTTCATCCCCAGAAGACAGGGAGGCAGGAAGGGGCAGGAGAAGATGACAGTCCACTTATGACTTACCAGTATTTTTGTTAACTCTTAACACACATTACAGAAAGGAAGGAACTACCTTAGAAAGACTTCCTGACTGTCGGTAGCAGAAGCAGTAATTTGCAGAATTTGGGGCTAGAATGTATTGAATAAAGTGAGTGAAATAGCTTGAGAGAACATCCCTGCTGGGCTGCTCTAGAAACCCATATGCATAATGTGCCTGGTAAAGAGACACTTCCCACTTCCCAGGAAACCAAAACTTCATGCTACATTTTTTGTTTATTTGAGAAAATCTTTGATCCACGTAATGCATCTGTCAGGGAATTCTTCCAAAAAGCCTTCCAGCGCTGGGAAATCCTTACAAAATCCAGATTGGCTGTTGACTCTACATACCAAACCCTTTACAATAGGCTGAACTGATCAGGACAGAACTTGCCGCTGGGGGGAAGGAGGGTGACGAGTTCCTCAGGCTTCAGGTCCCTACTAGTTGAAGGAGTAACAGTATGAAGATACCAGGAACTTCCAGGATCCATGTGTTAGGACACTCTTCCTAAGAGCTAATCCTAAAGGTAGGAAATTCCCTCCCACAACCTGTTTTTTGAGGAATGTTCAGTAATGAAATCCTGTTCAGGGCACACCCGACCCTGTAGAACACTTGGTCTGTTTTCCCAAGGGATCAAGAGGCAAGAAGGAAAGGCTGAACACCACCCTGAGTAATCTGACTCTGAAGTTAGAAATGGAGTGAAGATTTATAAAGGCTGGGGCAGTACTAGTAATGCTGGCTTAAAGTGGGTGGACAATGCTGTAGGCATAAAGCCTGCAAGAAGTGATAGTATCTGCTGCCAAGTTCTGCAAGCAAAGCCACAGAACAATTCTGAATCTACAGTTTCCAGAGTCCAGTCTAATAAAAACACAAGCCAACAAAAAACCC
>NW_010285910.1:0-2991 GCF_000690775.1 Eurypyga helias
ACAAAGATGTTAAACAATACAGGTCTGTATTCTTTATGGTAAAAAAATGCATGTTTTAGCAGAAACATGTTAGTGCTTCTGCTTAGAAAAAAAGTGCATTGATTGAGAAATTCTCTTCCCCCTGGTCTGCAAACCAGGCAAGACGGCAAGGGACAGGTAGGGCTCAGCACCAGCCCCAGGGATTTGCTCCTTCCCACCAGGGCTGGGGGTGCCTGGGAGGCAGAAGGAGCCACTGCGGGAACCGTCAGCTTTATTTTCCAGTTGGGTGAGCAAAAAGGTGCTGATTTAGAAACAGTGCAGCACCTCTGTAAACACTGCAGCTGAGTACTATTGCTTACTACTCTGCTCTGGAACGTAAAAGAAAACCATCTCTGCAGAGCTTATAGTGAGTTTAAACATAAATTAGTAAAGAATCAAATGAAGAATCAATGGCATTACTTGCAGAAGGTGTAAACATTATGAACTCATAACTTTTACTAAACTGACTAGAACTTACCCAGTATAATAGCCAGATTAAGGTCACAACTGATTCAATAATGTAAGGAATTCACAACAAAATCGGGTTGCCCATTAATCAGGTAATCACACTCTTAAGAACACAAATCAAAGGATGAGATTACTACAGGAAATTTGTGATTAGCTACTGCAACTGCTGACTTTAGTAAAGTCAGAAATGAATAGTTCTACTCAGTGACCTCGTTATCAATATATAGACTCTTCTGGGGTCCTGTAGCTAGCAGGTCTAGGCTTGGCTTCCTTCCCAGGTGAAGTAGTGCTTTCAGGAGATCTGGATTTGATTTCTGATTGTATCTCTGGTTTGCCAAGTGTTATTGGCTAAGTAATTTCACCCCTCTGACCTGCATTTTTTCAAATGAAAACTGGAATAACAATAATAACAATGCTGATTTCTGTTATTAAGAGTTTGGATCCCAGTGGTTAAAAAGATTATAAAAAGATGTTTCATTACCCCATAAATAATGTGTGGTACCTCGGCTGGTTAGCAGAAAAACAGTGTTTGCTAAGATGCATTAAAAGCGACCCACAGGGTGTGGAAGCACCCATGGTCCCTCCAATCAGTGCTGTAAATTTGGTGCTAATAATTCCAGAAGGAGACCTGCAGTTTTATACTGAGGGATATATGTTTCACTGGAGGATGCTCCTTTTCAGCAAGTAGTCTGCTAGAATTTTTGGGTTGTGATTTTCATGTAAAAACATGCAGGTGTGAATTTAGTAAAGGTTAAACAAACAAAAAAAAAGTCAAAAATCATGTCCCTGTACACAATGTGATTTTGAAATAATTTTTTCTATCTTACCACCATCCTCAGTGTTTCGTCCTTGGCAAATTTTCCGACACTTGCTGGAAGCTCAGTATTGGTCTTTTGGAAACTTTCTCCTTCTGTTTGATTTAAATAGAACGGCACCTCATTGTTCATTGCGGTTGCAAACTCGCTTGTTAAAGTTCACAAGATAGGTGCCATTTGTCAGGAGCTTTGCTCTTCATCATGATCCTGAATGTGCCCATTAGGCTTATGATAGAAAGAAAAAAAACTTAAATTACCTAAATTACAGGACCAAGGGCCAGGAAATTATTAAACAAGCTGTTCTGTTGATTAATGGGAAACAAAAGGATAATTGTCACAATCAGATAGGTCAGCGGATGGGCAGAAAAGATATGGGGATGGTTCAGCAAGCTGTGTTATCAAAGACTTGATATACACTTTATCACGGTTAATTGGACAGTCTACGGGCAAATGAAAGATACCCTTTGTGAGATTCTTACTACATCGAACTAAGAAAAGCATTTTTAGTATTTTTTAACATAGTTTCTGTGTACAACAGTGATCACAGAGATGTTTAAAGCTACTACAGTAGCTTTAAATGCCGAAGTGTTTCCACTGGACTAAGTAGATGTGGACTGTCAAGCTAAGAGGAATGGCTTATTTTGAAGCAATTTGAGGCACGTCTGTTATTTCTTTGCATCTGCAAATTTCTTTCTCCAAAACCTATGTCAACCAATATGGCATGCCCATATTCACCTTTTTAACTGCTATGTGTATTCTACAAGCCACGCACTTTTTCTTCTTATTTATGTAATTCAGCATCTAGTTTTGAAAACATAATCAGTGTTGCAGAGAATTATGGTTTTATTTTTCATCCTAAGTGTGCTTCTGTGGATTTTCCACATCTGCAGAGAAGTAGCTGAAAACAGGTGAAGGAGAGATGAGCAAAGGTAAGGTAGAGCATCATCTTCTTTGTGCTCTGGCTTTCCCATTATTCAATTTTTTTCCCCACTAAAGTGCAGAAATTGGGAGTGGAATTTTCAAATCCATTAAATGTAGCCCTGCTTCTTCCAGTGAAATTAAATACTTTCAAGGTAGGAAAAAACCAACTGCCAAACATAGCCAGTTAAAAGAACAATTAAATTGATCATTAAGACTTTAATCTAGGGTTTTTACAACAGCATACAGTGTCACTAGCACAATTCTCCCTGCACCCTTGGTTGGAGGAATTAGATTAATGCTGAGCAAGGCACTCTCTACATTACCATCTCCCGAAGGAAAAGGAAATTAGAATCTCTGCAAATTTTGCTAAGCTGGAAGCCAAGACGGTAAGGGAAAATGATGAAAAAGTTCACAGTTTAGGCAGCAAAATCTAATTAACTGAAAACCTCATTTCTCAAGTACTCATGAGGCTTCAAGATGATTCAAGGGCACTACTGCTGTTGAGTGTCAATGGGAACACTTATGACAAAAAAAAAAAATAGATCCAAGAGGTGGTAGTGCCAAGTGTCTCTCCTAAGAAAGAGTATTTAGGCTGGTGTTCTGCTAAGGAAGTATGTATGCCAGAAGTTCTTTGTACGGATGAAAAGGATGAGCTTGAAGAAAGCCTCCAACAAGGCAATTTCCAGTTTTGAAGAAGAATACAAAACTATCACAACTTTGATTAGATCAATCAAGGCTGATGTTTGTTTGTCATGGTTTAACTCTGGCT
>NW_010285911.1:0-3008 GCF_000690775.1 Eurypyga helias
CAGCATTTGGCTGGGCAGGGGCAGGTGCCTGCAGGTGGCAGCACCCGCACGGCCAAGGCAGCGATACGGCCCTGCGCTGGTTTTCTCACCCACTTGACAAATTTGACAGGAATTTGCCATATGCTTTTTGGCAGTGTGCTTTTTTCCCCCTCTCTTTCTCATTTTTACTTTGTTCTTTGTAAAGATAAAGGAAAACACAGCTTTTTGGTTAACTGAAGTGTGGCGTTTATCTTAGAATGGCCTGTTTGGTTAGCTAGCAACCTGAAAAATTGCATCTGTTGCATCCCTTAGCATCCCCCTGTTTGAAGATGACCGTGACTTGCCCCGGCAGCCTCTCTCCCCGCTTGCACTCAGCGATCCGAGACCTCGCGTGACGGCAGCAGGTCAGAGCCGCCGCTCCCGGCGCAGGGAATGGTCACCACCTTCGGCTCACGAAGTCGCCGTGGGGAGAAGGAAGCCTGGTGCGGTGTTGACCCCGAGGTGTACCGCGGCGTAGGGAGGGAGCGCTCCGGGGCCGGCTGCAGGCTGTGCTTTCCTTCAGCAAGGGCTGTGCTCCTGCTGCGCTATTTTACAGCACTTGGCACAGCGCGGGGCTGCCTACGGCATGCTCTGCCAGATACTAAGATGGCAAATGTTATAATAATAACATGAGAAAGATCCAGATTTCAATATTTTTAATGCATTCTTAGTTCTGAAGAACCAAGATGAACCTCAGAGCTCTGGGGTAGGAGACTGGTGAGCTCATCTGTATCGGTTCCTGGGGGTCGGTGAGGCTTCAGGCAGTGGCCCCTGTAGAGGCAGGGGATGGAAATTCAGTAGCCAAACCCCCAGATCTCTTAAAATACACAAATGAGCCCAGCACAGCTCTGACTGCCCCTCCATGAGGTTGGCTTCCAACAGCTGCGTGGGATTTAAGAAGCCAGCAGCTTTGTCCCTGGCTGATGCCTGCTTGGAGGGCAGGAGGGAGAAGCTGGGCAGCAGGGACCAGCCCCGGTGCAGCTCTGCGAGGCCAAGCACGACCACCCTGCTGCTGACTGGGGTCACGGTGATGCACCGGGGGATGACCAGGGCTGGGGGATGCACCAAGGGTGACCGGGGTTGTGGGGATGCACTGGGAGCGACCGGGGCTGACCAAGACTGGGAGATGGACTGGGGGTGACGGGACCTAGGTGGATACACCGGGGGTGGCTAGGACTGGGGTCTGGCACAGCTGTAGCTTTGCCAGCTGCAGGGCTGTGCCCAGAGCAGCAGCAGCAATAGGAATCTGGGGAGCTGCCACTCCTAATCAGCTTCCCAGCTCTTGGGGCTGTGGTGTTAATCACCCCTTTACATTTGGAGCTATACGTTAAATGTGATTGTATCCTGGGTGCACCGGGGAGCGCAGCCTTGTCCACTGCATCAGAGCCCTGTGTGCCATGACTGCTGCTGCTGGGAAGCTGCTGGAGCACCGGGAATTATTGGTGTTCCCAGTGATTAAAAATTCATGGCTTTGGCCAAAAATAGGGCACCTGGACAAATAAATCGCACCTTCCTAATGCCTGCGGAGCGTGTCCCCCCAGCTCCGTGCTGGGGACAGGGCGCAGCTCCACCAGCCAAAGGCGGTTTGCAAAATACAGGAGGTTTCTGAGGACCTTGTTAATTAAGGCACAAAACAATCTGCATCTCATCCAGCAAAGCACTTAGGTGGTGCTCTTGACAGGCGCTTGGAAGCATCAAGGCCCGTGTGGCACTGTGTGATCAGCATCCCCCAGCTCAGATCGACAGCCCGGGGGTGTGAGCGAGGGCCCCAGGATGGAGCCAGCTGCGCTGGCCCTGAGCCCCTCGCAGCCTCCCTTCTGGGTCACTTGGGTTTTCGCTTTGTGTGTGGGGAGCCAGCTACTGGTGACATCCCTGGCTCGGGCACGATCCTTCGGCGGGGCTGGCTTGGTGGTTGGTCCCCAGTGCAGACCGGCTGTGCCGGGCATCCAGCGTAGCATCCTGGTCGGAGGCAAGCTTTGGTCAGAGCCTGATTAGCCGAGATGGATTTGAGCAGCAGGAGAAATGGGGTTGGATGTCCGGTGTTGCTGTGCGTTTGGGCTGGCTGGAGTTAAAAGCGCTGAACGGACTGGGCCCAGGGGATGGGTACACGAGGCTGGAAAACCTCAGGGAGCTGATGGCATTCGCAGCTCTGCTTGTTAGATGTGTCGTTTCGAATCACCACGGAGCACCCTTGCAGTCCGTGCTGTGCCCGGCACTGCCGAGAGCAGATCCCGTGAGTGTCCTCGGGAGTGAGCGACCTGAGCTACCGTGGGCTCAGCCTCCTGGGAGGCCGTTTGGGGAGAAGTCCATCTCTTTGGCTTCCTTGCATCAATACCGTGATTTTCATAATACAATATTTATGTTTTTCACATTTGGGAAGGTGGATGCAAGTGGCGTGGTGTTTTCCAGGGGAAGCCTGAGAGGCTGCCGGAGCTGAGCATCGCTGCTGGAGAGTGGGCCAGTGCTGGAGGTGGCAGTGGGCTGGGGAGCGAGGGCAGCGCATCCTGGGGACGGCTCCGTCACTTCCCCTCAAATGGCAAAACGAGGCATCAGCTTCTATCACCCGCCCCGCAAACCAGAACAAACTCCCGCTCGCAGCTTTGTCATCTGAGTAGGTAGCGTGGGCTGGGTTATTTAGCTGGAGCTGCTTGACAAAAGAGAAGTCATCTTCTGGGCCTGGTGAAAAAAACGCGGGGACCTAGCAGTGCTCTGAGGTCCGTCGAAGTGCCAAAGCAAGTTCATTCCCTCCAGATGCTCCTTAAAGACGCTGAACTGGCTTGGGCAGCTTTTACCCCAGTCACTCAGGGCATCTGGTCCTTTACACCCAGCACGTCTGCAGATGCTTGTTGCAGTTGTTCCCTACTCCAACGTGGTCACAACTCTTAGCTTTGCCTTAAATACAGGGAGAGAATCCCCCGGCGTTGGTTGATGTGGGTTTGTGCCCCCATTTTGGGTGCTGCCAGCTCCGAGGGCAGCAATGGATGGTGCCG
>NW_010285912.1:0-2988 GCF_000690775.1 Eurypyga helias
AAAAAAAAAAAAAAATCAAATAACTAATTTTTCAGTGCATGGATGTTGAAAAAAAAAAAATGCAAAATTTTATTAGTCAGATTTGTATTTTCTTTATGGGGCATTTTACTTTAACATGCCACCCGTACTTTTCAAATACCATGTTAAACACTTTTAGAAATGCAGGCTTTTATTAAGTGTTATCTTGGAGTATAATTTGTGGAAATAAAAGCTTGGTCCACTATAAAACCAGCTGTTATTACTAAAGTAAACTGAGTATTTCTGAGCATGAATATGCATATTGATTTGTGTCCATGATTCTCAGAGTAGCCACACCCATGATCACATCTGATATTCAGTGGTGCAGTGGATGTTTGCATGGACACTTTTAGAATGCGTTAATATCACCACACAATAAAAGGATCCAAATTTCAGAAAATGCAGTTTAGTACTTCAGCAGAATGCCCTTAGATAATGATATTCTGACCTTTATTGCCCAAAGATGTAGTTGTTTTGTGTAGAGGTTACTCTATCCTTATAGAGGATGCCAGAAAAAAACATCCCATGTCCAAAAAGAAAAACCAAAAAAACACCACAAGCCCAGTGGAGTATTATATGGGACTGGATGAAATTAATAAGTTATTCATACTCTCCCTCAAAATGAAAGCCCAGGCTGGGCATGATTCAGAAGTGTACTGAGCACTTTGCTACAAATTCATCAGAGAAAACATCAAGTTGATTTTGAAGGAGAATGTCAAGGTCTAATTTTCTGATGGCATTACACCTGCTTACTACAGTGTAGTCACAAGCACAGTGCACAAACCTGCTCTTTCTTTGAATAAGGCCAGTATCTTGAGAGGAGATGCCCATTTCTTCCATTTTGGAGTAATTTTATAAATTCTGGAAACACTAGTTTGTTACTGTAGATTAATTTAGAAAATGTCAGATAATCTAGAAGCTCTTTAGCTGTCATCTTCACATTGCAAACATAGTTATTCCTTGTGTATATGCTTCATCAGTTCATTCTAGATGGAATACAGTTTATTATATTAATGAGTGCAGAAGATATTGAATGCCTCACAGTATTGAATCTACAGTATTTGTACTTCCTTCTCATTCTAAGTACGTTCTTTAAAAAACATCTGGATTTCTAAAGGATCGATATTACTCATGAGAAAATGTCCATGTTCGAAAGTGGTTTAGGTGCCAAAAGCTAAATATGCAACAGAAACGTAATGAATTGAAAAGCTGTTTGCTGATGTGTGGGTTCTTATTCAAACAATAGGGCTCTATAACATTTTCCCAACTTACTGTGCACTGAAAATCCAGTTACTGGAGAGATTTGCCTCAGTCAGCCCAGTCTACAAAACCTATACAGGGGCTTCCAGGTAACATTAGACCATCAGCCCTTTCCCTCTGCTTCATCAGTCCAAGCTGAATAACATGACTTCCCTCAGACATTACTTTCTCTTCAGGTATCTTCTCGTTCTTGTCCCAGAAATCCTCATGCATGACGTGTAAGGCTATGGCAATTTTCAGTAACAGAAACATATTTGTGGACATAAACCCATGGACGTGAAAGCCATGGTATACTTGGTACTACTACTCTGTTCAGGCAGTGGTTTTAAACAACCAACTGGTGCCTATGTGGCAGACATGTATCGTGTAAATCCTTCTTAGGCATCTATACCTGTAGGTTGGAATTAATTTCACCCAGGTTTAGTATTTAAATGGTTAGATGAGTAAGCCTAAACTGATAACACTAAGATCCCTTTTTCTGGTCAATAAACAGGCATTTGCAGAGGGCAATTAATCTCACTCAAGGAGATAGGTAGGACAAGCTGCTCTCTCTGGAGAGACTTTATTGGCTGAAGTGACCGGCTGAGGTTCTGAAGATAACTTACACATATTGAAAGATAAGAACCACCTGTAGGAACTTCAGTCTCCTTGAAGTCAGTGGGATTTGGATTTTGATGGTGAAATCTCAATCCACATCAAAATTGAAGTTTGAAGGAAAAAAGCCTATTGATATTATTAAGGCCAGGTTTTGAGTCTAAGAACTTCATGATACGTCTGCAGCACAAAGGTGCAGGTACAGATCATGTCGGCGTAACATTCTCATTTTACCAGCAGCAATGTGTCGGCAGCTGCCTGGAACTTAATGCGGGCTACAAAATCCTCCTGCAAAGCTGGGGTAAATATTAGATGTTAACCTGCCCTGAACTCTGTATTGCTTTAGCAAGGCCAGCAAACTCAAGGAAATAAATAGACAGTAATCCCCTTCCTGACACTTTTAAGAGTAGCAAACTTCCCAGTCCCTGAAAGACAGACAAGAGATAGTCTACCCCTATTTTTTATGCGTTTTGTGGTATTTAATGTATCAGTTTATGTAAAGTGCAACAGAACATGTAGATACATGGGAAGAGAAGCACTATCTTTTTTTGAAAGCGTTAGCTTTGTAGGAGATGCAATTCAATGTTCATCGATTGACACCCAGGGTCTCAAAGACCTCAAAGGCTGTAGTACCCCTTCTGGTAAAAGGTCACAGAGAAGAGATCTTTAATGCAGTTTTTAAATTGCCTGAAGTCCAGAGACATCTTTGATTTTCCACTGTTCTGAATTTCATGTGGGCACTGCACTAATTTCTCTGATCCTCTGTAAAAGGTAACACTCACATATCCATGTCAATGTTTCTGGATCATTAGCTGACATTGACACTTCTAGCCTTAAGATATTACTGAAATTATAGACCTTTAACATCAGTTCAGTCCTTTTTCTCTCTTGAGGACACTGGGATATTTACTCAACAAGTCCCTGCTGCTGGATTCCTGTGATCTTTGTCCCCTTCCTCTCTCCAGTGGAACCTCTGTCAGCAGTCTATGATTGGTGTCATATATATGTCACTGGTCTGTGACTGGTGTATGCCTTTCTGCCTCACTTATTTTGTGTCTTCATGAATAGTTACACTTTCACTTGGAGCTGTATCAGGTTTCTTTGCTAGCAAATGAA
>NW_010285913.1:0-3015 GCF_000690775.1 Eurypyga helias
CCATTCTGTGATTCTATGAAATGGAAACAATAGCTTGGGAAAAGCTGTGTGTCAAGATAAAAATGTCCATTTAAAGTTTGAAATCCAGACACTGAACTGTTAAAGTGAGTTTCTCAGGAACCACATAAAGAATTCCACATGCAGAAATTAATTAGGTAACAAATGAGATTAACAGTAAGAGTCAGAATATAAACTGTTTGTCATCTCCCCTAAAAACATAAATAGGCAAAAATCAAGTAATTATTTTTGAAGATGTGTTTTCTCAACGTTACTCTTCTCGTGTCACAACTTTGCCCTTCCCTAGTGACCGTAATGGAAAAATCTGAAAGCATTTTCCAAACAATAATCCTAGAGGACCTGTCTGCTGGGATAAGATCACGCCTGCGACATGGCTCACGCATCTCTACCCTCAGCTAGGTAAGGCTTTTTTCCCATCCTGCCCCTACTGATTGACTGATTTTGGGGGTGCATGGATACTCCAGAGAAGAAGACTACCCATTTTTGTGAAATCCTCCGCAGGCTTCAGTGATTTGAAGAATAATCATTCGTTGTTTTTTTCCCAAGCCCCTTTGCCAGAGGGATGCAAATCACAAATAGACCTCGAGATGAAGGTCTCCATTACCTGGTGTGACCCCATACCACGTGCATGCTTTCTTGTCCAATATACTGTCAACATCAACACATTTGAAATAGAAGGTGCCTGTAATGTTCTTCTTTCGGGTGTAGGTACGAGTGGAGTCCGTGTGCTACAGAAATAATCACCCATTAAGCATCCACGTCAACCACGGTGCAGCGAGTGCTCCCACCCCAGAGAAACAATGCGAAGTCCTTGCCTGAAGGTTCAACACTCATACTCTACAGATAAGTTATTACCGTGCTCCTATCCCTCACCCCGCGCTGTTGTATTGTATTTCATACCACGCTCGCCAAAAGCTGTGCGAGGGTTTCAGAGTGTGTGTGTGTGTCAAGGCTTAGAGAGGAGCGCTGAATTTTCGAATACTAAAGGGCCCATTTCATGTTATTTATGACCTCACTAGTGTCGAAACGGAGACCTATAAATCGTAAACATAGGCGCACTAATTCTAGCAACAGCAAGTTTTAGTCACATGTAATTAAAACATCCCAAAGTCTTTCAGCTGTAATGTATTTCCAAATGACACCACTGGGACGGGGGGAAATGGGAAATGGAGGAATCGGCAGTAATTCAAAGCCATGGCCATTGTTAGCTTTTGGGGCTCTGTACAGCACTGGCAGTGCTGCCAAGTCTGCAGGTTTCTTGATGCTATTTCCTATTATATATTTTAATGGCAGTGTCATTAATTTGCGAGAAACAGTAGGGACATTCACTGTGCTAGGATGCCATCAGGAACTTCAGGAGATGAAACTGATGTCCACGCTGAAAATGATACAAGCAAATTCTGCGATGGCATCGCTGGTGTGGATTAGATGCACTAGAGAGGAGAAAATGCTCCTTTCCCCTCACTTTTATCTCAAAAAGTGAGCTAAAACTGGGGTCTGAGTTTTCTGTGAGGTCTGAGAGATTTTGTGGTCTTTTGCTTTTATTGCCATTTCTTGTAGGAGCGCTTGTGAATGGCCATTTTCCTATGATCAGGGGAATAGGGGAAAGGTGATGCAATGTGAAGACAGCATATTTTCAAATGCCTGCGGGGGATTTGTTGTACCTATCCCAGGAGCAACCAATGGAATTCAAGCTGTCATTGTTGCCAATGGGTTGGAACAACCCAACAAAGTGTGTAATGGTGCTCACTACCAATATGTAGCTCACGGCCGTCAGAAATCACAAACAAACTGCAGCCAAGAGTGACAGTGACATGTCATGGTGTTCAGGGTACCCTTTGCTCAGCAGCACCAGCAGAAGCTTGAGGTTCACATGTACGGATAGAACAGGTGCTCTTAATTTGGACACAAAAGCCGTGGATTCAAAGCAATTCTGCAGCCCAGACCAGCCTGGGTGAGGGTCTGGGACATTTTCTCTCTTGGAGATCATGTTAAGCTTTAACATTGCAGGACACAAGCCAGGCACAATTCCCTGGGATCAGAACACCCCTGCCATGGGCAGCCCAATGCAGTTCCTCTGAAGCATCTGCTAACAACTGTTTTCACAAACTGAGCTGGACCATTGGATTGATCCAGTGTGACAGCTCCTACGCTCTTTTCCAGCCTGGATCCTCAGGCGAGTGATGGTGCTGGCGGTAGATCACAGGAGCGAGGGCTGAGCCAAGCCACACTGCTCCTGGCAAAACCTTGGACTGGGAGCAGTGCTGGCTTTTTCACAGCTGGGAACTCGTGCTGGGGGAGCAGCAGTGGGTGCAGGCAAATAGGACGATGGATCCAACCCTGTGCAGACCCTACCTGTGCCAGTGAACCTGCCAGGTTGTTTTCTGAGGGATGAGTTGTTCAGTTTGCATCAAACTTTCTGCTATTGCCTAATTTTAGGGAGTGCAGCAGAGGGAATATGTTGAGGAAAGAAAATATTAGTAATGATAGGGAGAATGAAGGGAAAATATTATTTTTGTGGCCAAGGTCCCAGGCATGCAGATTTCCATGCTGACTTGTTTCCTACTCTCCTCTTTTTTCATTACGATGTCCTTTTTCTCAACCATTTCCAGTCTTTCTTATCAGCGGGTAATGAGCAGTGGCTGACACATATTGTAGGAGATTATCTCTTTAGGGAGGTTAAAGCAGACACAGAGCTAATCACTGTGCAGTGAGACTGAATTTGTTCTCTGAATTCAACTTCGGTGGCAGAAGGGCGAAGCATTTCTGTGACAGGTGCTACCTTGCTCTAAAAACACTGCCTTAAAGCATAGTCCTGCTGGATCAGAACAATGGTCCAGGGCTTTGGAGGCCAGGGAGGATCTTCTGCAACCGAAGATGTTGCTGGGAACAATAAGGCCAAGTTGCTTTGCTGAGGGGACCATCCTGTAGTAGCATGAGCTGAGGCCTCACCACCCAAGGACATGGATCTTTTGGAGCGAGGCCAGAGGAGGCCCC
>NW_010285914.1:0-2972 GCF_000690775.1 Eurypyga helias
ACCAAACCAAAACAAACCCCAAACAAGCTCATTCTAGAGTCTAGCTGGGTCAAATGCAGATAATGAAGTGAGAAGGCTTGGAGAAGGAAGGGGTGGAGTGATAGAAAAAAACAAAAATAAGTGTTTGCTGCAAGCTATGCTTAAGGGAGTCTTGGAAGCCACTTTTAACTTGGTTAAGAAGTCTCTTTTTTCATAAAGACTGAAGAGAGGGAGTGAAACTACTGATAAAAATACCATATCTTTTAAGCTAGGTTAGTACTGCTCTTATCTGCTTTTGCACGGTGTAACATTCACTTCAGTTAGAAAAACAAAAAGGCTTTCTAGCTCTGCATCAGCTGCATATGACTCAAAGTCAGTAGAAAAGGTGCTTCAGTGTGCCTTCCTGTATGAAAGTGGGTAAGTTGAGGCAGGGTTCCCTGGTTGTGTCAGATTAACCGAAATTCTGTCAGTTTTGCTGTCCTTACAAAACCAGGACTGTCAAACTCTTTGAATTCTGGTTTAAGCAATGTATAGTGACATTCTTCTATGTTGTTTTGGGCTATGTACAAATTCAGACAATAGGAGGTAGTTATATTCAGGTCCTCCTTTAACTGTTTTTGTTGCATCAGTAGGCCACTTCCTCTGTAGGTGTTAGTTCAGATTTATTATAATCTGCTGACGTTCTCATGTAGTGACGTAAGAGTCATAAGTAAGGACCATTGTAAATATCTGAGCTCTCCCCTGATTTTCCAGAAGTTGGGCTGTCCAGAAGAGGCATTCCAAAGGCTTGTAGAAAAGATCAGGTCATATGAGTGGTCCACCTTCTTTTCTTTCTTGTAAAACAGTGACATGGCATGGTGAAAAGTTCTCATTACTGCTTTTTGAGATATGTTTTTGCTGTATTTGAGGACGTAATAGTTTGACCAGAAGGACACCTGTGCTTTGCAAATGCAGTGCTGCTTTACAGAGGAACACTAGAGATTCTAGGGAAGCTGTCAGAGTAGTTATAGTATGTCAGAATTACTACCTGGGAGTGTGCTCTGTGTGTGTTGGTGGTTCTTTTATTCAGTTTCTTAGTATGTCAGGGAAATCTTTATAGTTGTGTTATGTGTAGGTCGTAGTAACTACTACACATGTGGTGTGTAATATGAAGCAATTAATCATGGCAGGTTTGCATGGCTACAATGCTGTGGTCCTTTAACAGCAGATATGTGGCAAACATGACTTTATGTTTTTTAATTTCCTCTCCCTTTAGTCAGTGTTGAGGGTTGTTTAAGTCTGTAATCTAATGTACGGTTTGATAATTTGGTATTGCCAAAAAGGAACTTTCAAAATCCTATTTAAAGAGAATATGGATTTGGATTTAACTAAAATTCTGTTGACTTTGAAGAATAAAATGAAATTTACTTGTGTTACTTTATAACGGCTTTGGACTAAAATGAAGCCTTTAATAAAAATGGGAACAAAGCATGTGTTTAACAAAGCAGATTACGTTCTTGGGCTTTTGAAACTTTTTTTATTAATCACTTTTTCTTTTTATTGGAAATACTAGAGATTCTTATGTTCTGCTTTAAGTGACTGGGGTCCGAGCATACTTAAATGTAACCAGTTCAAAATCTGAAGACTTCTTAACATCCTCACTATTAAGGATGTTAACTCAGAGTGATGTAACTGGTATAGCCAAGAGTATTTTATTTTGTAGTGAAATTCAGCCTCTGATGCAAGGAATCTTTAATTGGCTCAAATAACTTCAGAATAATTCTTTCAAATATAAGTATCTGTTACTGGAAATACAGTAGGACATTCTCTTGATCTATGTTGTGTGTAAATGGCATTGAGGATACAAATATGTGTTAGTAACTGACATTTTCAAGTAGTTTTAATGGCAAAGAATTACTCCCATCTACTTTTTTCTGATAGGATTTTGGAGTTGTCTTGATGAAAATCATTCTGGAGATGGAAGAAGACAATTTAAAACATGGTGAGAAGAGGATGTTACATTTTAAAAATAAACAGTAAAATGTTACACATTCAAGGATTTTCACCTTTCAGCCTGAAGTGGGCAGAAGAGAGCTCTTGTCTGTGCTGTGAGTACAGACAAAAATATACAGAGTATACTTCGTGCACACTTCCAGTTACTGGGGTTTTTAACCAAGAATTTTTGCTATGAGCATTTAAATGGAGCAGGAGATTACCAGAAGAGTCCTATAAAATGAAAAAAAAAATGAAACCTTTTACCTGTTCCTCATACAGGTGGCTGAAAAATACGAGGGAACTTTGGACTGTATGTGCATTTCAATAGCCAGTGATTTCTCGGTATAAATCAAATCATAGGAATTGTAGTTTTAGAATAGGGGAAAGTAAACAGGAAAGATAAAGTTTATAATCTGTAAAATTGCACAATATACTTGGGCACTAGAACAGAAAAAAGAACACATGTCCAGTTTTGAAACACAGTCCTCTGCTAATTCTTGAGAAATTCAGTAACATTTTTTTTGATTGTTTGTAAGCATGAACTAAAACTACTGAACTGCTGAACAGATGAAGATATATTAATCTTAAAGCCTGCCCTTGTTTTTACTAACTGGTGTATTGGAATTAGCTCTCTTGTATTTTCTGGTATATACAGTGACGTTAAAGTATGTGTGTGTAAAAGTAGTCGGAAAGAAAATAAAATAGAAGAGGAAAGCTAAATAGTATCAAGAGCAACAGGGTTGCCAGACTTCCCTTTTCCCCTAAGGTTAGAAGTGTGGAAGCTATTTTTTCTTTTATTTAAGTTCCCTTTGTTCTTGGGGCTTCTTATTTTCCACTTCCAGCTACCTTCTTATCTTTTTAAAAAGTGATCACTGTCATGCTGTAGTAGCTGGAAAGATTCTGGATTTAAAAGAAAAACCGAAAAAGTATATTTTGACTTCTGTATGCAAGTTACAAGGGCAGGAACAAATTCAGTTAGGTGGAAGACATATTTGTGTGTCATTTCAAAATAAAATAAA
>NW_010285915.1:0-3000 GCF_000690775.1 Eurypyga helias
CGTCGAGATGGTGTAACTCCCGGCGAGATGGCCTTTGTCCAGCTTTGCTGCTGCCGGGAAGCTGCTCGGCATGGCTCTAGCGGGAAAGACTCCTGCAAAGACTTCCTGAGCCGTGCCGGGAAGTGAAAGGGGTGTTGCTGGAATCGAAAGGTATCGTGGCGGCGAGCGGGCCCGCGCGGAAGGGCATTGTGAGCCTGGCCGAGGAGATGTGAGGACGAGAGCCGTGGTGAGGGGTATCCTCGGCTCTCTGCCTTCTGGGGACACACACACACAGAGAACAAATAAGTACTGCTCCCCAAGGGGATGAAAACTCCTGACGTGGTGGGGTTTGCCTCCTTTCCTGGGGCGTGCGGTTTAAAGGCTGCGGTAGTGGGATGGGTGTGCAGAGCGTACCTCTGCTGTCAGGCACCGCGTGCGGGCGAGGGGGGGAAGCCCTGTGAGATGGGGTCACGGTTCCTCTGCTCACAGAAATTCCTGCCAACACCGGTTGTCTTCCACACACATGGAATGTGTGGTCTGCTCCTCTGCGTGTTGTTTTTCTCTCTCTCGCTCCGTGAAGAGACACAGTTAAACGTTGGCTTCGCCGTTGAAGTGGGAAGCAGGAAGGCAGGGGTAAAGGTGTGCTGGTGTAGGTTCCTGATCCTGGAGGAAGGATACGAGGAAGGCTTCCTGGCCTTCCCTGTGGGTCGGGCTGTTCAGTGCTCTTGTGGGGGACAGATGGTTGTATGAGTGCTTGTGGCAGAACAATGCCATGTGAACTTACTTTTCGAGGTGATGCAAGTTACTACTACTCGTGCTACGTGAATCTGAAATTCTGTGTGGAAGGGCCTGCTGTGATGGGTTATTTCAAATCTGCCTTTCGTGGATCAGCTGAGGTCATTTCGCTACTCTGAGGTTTCTCTTGTCATTACTGCACTTATTCTGGGGAGTGCATTTACTCAGCTGGGGAGAAGAGTGAATATCACCTGCCTCCCCCCCAAATTCTAGAGGTAAGAGGGTAAAGATGGAAAGCAAATCTCTCAAAGGCGATCCTTCGTTAGCAGCAGTATCAAGTCCTGCAGATTGATGAGGAAGGAAAGTGAGAGGGCCAGTGGAAACAACAGAGTCAAGACAGTGGGAAGCATAGCTGCCACCAGAAATATCTGTTACGGAGACAGATCGGCAGCCTCAGCTGAGATGAACATGAGAGGGAGGCTCCCTTCTTATGTAGGTTCTAATCAGAAACATGGGAACTGGCTGTGAGTGCATCTCTTGTTTAGTCACAGCTGATCCACCTGCCCAAAGCCACTAGTACAAGATTTAGTGGCCATTTTTAGGCCTTTCTTCATTCCCAGTTTGAAATAATTCCAGTGCTGAGGTTCCTTTGGTAGCAGGAAAGGAAGAGATAATCCACAATCTAATCATGCATGTTCTTTGACGTTACCTGATCTCTGTGCTGAAAAAATAATCTGTTTTTCTCTAGAAGCTCATTCCCTTAATTCAACACATTGCGCCACTCTGATTTGTTTTGCTGGTGCTTTGGCAAGCCTCAGTTAACTTCGTGTAATTGCATCTTCCCTTTACTGCTTTTTGCATGTATGTCCTCTTAGCCAAATTACACACGTGCAGTTTTTACTTCCATGACATGAATGTGTGTTCCTCTAGCCATGAAACTTCCCAAGCTGTTTTCTGTGGCAAGAACAGCTTGGGTTATAGAGTCTGGGTTTGGAGGGAGTTGAGGGGGACATGTCTCCTTTCTTCTTTTTTTGCTCACGGCGGCTACTTCTTCCCCTTCTGTGTTTGACTTGTAGGCTGGCCAATGACACAGTGTAAATGCTTTTTTGGGGAAAGACAGCTGGTAGCTCCCAGGAGACAGCTGTATATTCTCCAGAGTGCTCCCATAGGCTGCCAGCAGATGTGTCTGAGGAGTGCTGATCCCTCAGTCCATTGAGAATTGTATTCTTTCTGCCTGTACAAAGCCACTGTGTCCATTCCTCTGTGTGTGCAGGTGTAGATGTCTTCCTCTTCTCCCCTTTGATACTGCGCGTGCCATATGCAGAGAGTCATAGTTAGAAGTCACTATAGGTTCTCGCTCCTTGCGTGCCTCCGTTAAGATAGAGTTGCTCTGTGGTCAGCTCTCCTTACGGGGATACCTGCACTGTTATGAGATACAGGCTTTTCATCTGGCTTCAGGAATGCTTCCCTCTATAGATCTGCTCCCCCTAAACCAAGCATTTCTGTGTTATCCATGCATTATCCCTCAGTAGCCCTTTTGTGGAAGGTTCATCTAATCTCTCTACAGATGAGTGCAAAGAACTTTTAGAGCATTTAAAGTTGCACAGTTTGTTTTTATTTCTCATTTCTGTGGCCATATTGCATATGTTCACTGCACACCCAAAGAATAGAAGATGGAAGAAGTAGAAACTGGGATGTACAGTCAAGCTAGATCTTAATAAAGTGGTTTAACCACAAGAAAGGATGGCAGTATCACCCAAAAAGGGCACTATGGTGAAAAAGTGTTTGTTAAGAATGTTCCAGGTCGGCTGTTCTCCATCATAAACATATAACAATTTTTTTTCAAAAAGCTGAAAAACTCACTTCTATTAGGAGAAAAGTTGATGAAAGCTTTAGGAGGAAACTGATGAGCTTCCTATAATGTCATTTGTCAAAACTGCTTTAATATTGTATTACTATTATATCTTACTGTCGAAAAAAGGGAAATTTGTGTTTTGTTAGGAAGTTTTATATCATCTTACAGCACTACAGTTAACGTACTGTTTCCAGCTACTGGACTCCACAAATTCAGCAATTTTCCAAGTCTTTGCAACCTTATAATTTAGCTTCTGCCTGTTAAGTCTTGGGCTGGACATCCCTATTCTCTCCATATTTCTCTCTTTGGCAACCATGCAGTGTCATGGACTTCAGGGGTCGTGCACAAGTATAACTTAACATGGATTTTCTAAATAATTCTGTATGTGTTGTACAGCAGCAAACTAGCGCTCTGTTTTGAGTGGTGCCAAC
>NW_010285916.1:0-2954 GCF_000690775.1 Eurypyga helias
GAGAGATACCAGAGGGCATGTAACTGTGTGCAAGTGACACACGCAGAAGGGTAGAGGAAGAAACAGTTGGCTTTGAAAATCAGGGTCTAAAGAAGCTACAGTACATCAGAACAGACAGTTATAGCCTTGATACGAGCGCTGCTTCTTCAGGGACTTGCCTGTTCTTTCCCACTGATGCCCTGTGTGACAGCTCCTTTGTACAAGTCATCAAAGAAACTATCTCCAGGTTTCACACTTAGCACTGTATCCAGGAACCACCAGCCTACTCGCTCCTCTTCATGCCTGCCACCTTCTCTCTTCCTTGTGCTTGGTTTTGCTGGCTGCATTCCTTCATTCTGATGACGTAGCCTCAAGCTGCCACAGTGGAGACAATGTGGTGCAAAAGAAGGTACAGGGTCTGTACATCAGGATTTCAGAGAGTCTCGGAAGTTTATGCTTGCACAAGCCATTAACAGCTAACAGGGATACTCATGAGATGTTGTGTGTCATCTAGACTCTTCCCACCCCCACCTGAAACTTGGGAGAAGCCTGAAGATGTGGCTGGAGATTCTCACAGCACCCAAGAGGAGCAGTCAGCTCATAGGTGGGTTTGGGCACGCAAGGCTCACCATGAGAGCCCCTGGCTGTGGTGGCAGACCAAAGGCATGCTGTCAGGCAAGGAGAAAGACTGTGGGGGTGAGGGGGGATAAACAAAGTTGGGAGTCTGCTAGGGAGACATGGGGAAAAGTTGTGCAGTGAAATGAGAAGGGAGGGCTAGTCTGGCATATCTGCAAGGTGTTGGGTAGCTTTCTTCATGTCCTTGTGATTGAAAACTGAGGTCTGCTCCTGAAGAACCATCTCTCATTGCTCTCTTCAAACAGCACTGACAGAGGTTCTGCTCACTAGTGATGCTAGAAGCAGGCTGGACTCCCTTGTGAGGACTGGTGTACTGGTGAGGCTACACTTGGGAGACAGGTAAGGTGGAAGTGCTTGGATGTTGCTTTCATAGGCGTGCAGCCGTGAAGCTGTCAGTTGCAACTTCCCAGCAATGTGAGCACCTATTTGGAGACAAAGCCTCTGGCATTGACCTCTACAAGCTTAGACCAAGCAGACAGTGTCAGTCCTTACCACTTCCATCACACCAAGGAGCTTCAGTGGCAAGCTCTCCCTTGAAAACATTGTAAACAAATCAAAGCGGAAAGCATCTCAGGCATTACCTGCCTCAGGCTTGGGCATGAACATTTTCTGAACAGCCTCCGTCCCTTCAGCCCACAACACCAGCCCCACTCCCATCCTTGTGACCCTGCTAGGCTCCGTGTGCCATGGAGGACCCACTTCTGCTTTTGCATACCAGTACTTGTACAGTAGGAAGAGGTGGAAAGCTGGGGACTGTCACAAACTTTCAACTTCAACACATACCCTGGCTTCTGCTCTTGAGACTTCTTGTTTCCTTTTAGTGACAGCTGGACCTCACTCCTCGGTTGTTGCTAATGTGTTTCTCAGTCGCTCCACATTGATGTGCATCAAGGGATCGTGCAGCCAGGAGTCTGCTGGGGTGACTGGCAGTGAATGCTTCGGACAGGCACTGCAACAGTGGGTGCAATTACGTAAGTTGACATCGTGGAAAAGACTGCCAAAGTAACTTAATATCCCTCAGTTACTGCTAGCCTCTGTTTGATTCACTGTATACACAGCCCAGCAGCCTTTGAGGCTTCTGAGAAAATCCTCCAAGACTGTGTGGACTCCCCGAAAAAAAGGGACAGAAGTTACTTGGAAGCCGACAGCTGTCAGTTCTACGAAAACATCAGCTCAGGCAGACATCCAGTGGGCTTGTCTTTAACATACCTTGGCACTGTCTTTGTGTCTTTTTCACCCAAACTAGAGGCAAGGCTTAAAGTGTCAGAATAATCCAGCTGATACGGCTGACAGAGCACATGAGACTTCACAGTTGTATGTGCCCCCTGTGCCTCTGCTCTCCGGGTCAGGGCCTGAATGAAGGAGAAAGTGTTTGACAAGTTCCCCCTTTCCCTTCTTCCCTCACCCCTTCTCCTTCTCTCCCAGAATATATTGCCTGTTTAGCCTGTAGGTAGGCCGAAAGTGAGGTACAGGGGTGTGATGAAAGAATGGAGGGGTACACCCATGAGTTTTCTTCTTTTCTCTTGCCAGAGGCAATGCCGCATGCAGACTGTTGTGAGAGAGGTGACAAGGCTGACCTTGGAGGTGATGTGTTGGGGTGTTGTGTTGGTGCCACACAGTGTGTGAGATATGGGCCCTAAGGGGCAGTCCTTCCAGCACATGGCCCCCAGCAAGGCTCGGTGTTTTGTCCACTGCAGAGAAACTAGGAGCAAGTGGTGGCGGCAGCTGAGGGAATCTAGGGTAAGAGAGATGGCACGATTTAGGGGCACTATCAATGTGTCATAACTGCACTCTCTGTACCAAAAATTGCCTCTGCCAAGGAACGGTCAGTCCTTCCCGGTGCAGTGCACCGTGACTTCTGATAACTTACTCAGAGACTGAAGTTTAGGGCTTGTGACTGCCAGAATCACAAACAAAAGCAAGGAAAAGGAAAAGGGAAGGGATCCCCTTCTCCTGCCCCTCACACGGGCAGTGAGCTGTGCTGAAAGGACAGTGGGAGAAGCATTGAGGCTGTGAGTGCGGGAGCAGGTCAAGGAGATGCTGGAGACACAGGAGACCACAGGCTCTATTAATAGTCTCCACAGGAATGGCCAGTCTCTAAGTCTGCGGATTTTTGATCCAGAGTTTGCATTAGCTTATCCCTTTCCCCAGCCATGAAAAGCAAGAAAATGTGTTCTGCAACACAATTATCCCAGGCTTGATCAGGAAAAAGAAGGCGGCACTGTTCATAGTGTGTATGCAAAGGATTCTATGGCCTTTATTCTCTAGGCATCGAGGGGGTTACAAAGACTCATTGCAGAAGAAAGCAACTGAGAGGTTCACATTTTGTGCATCCCTCA
>NW_010285917.1:0-3019 GCF_000690775.1 Eurypyga helias
ACCATTCTGTGATTCTATGAGAAGCCGGACAATGGGAAACAGTTATTTTGTAAGTTTTTGCTGTCAAGGCACTGTTTCGTATACTACCTACCAATTGCTTATTGCTATTGTACACTGTTTCTGCCCTCAGTTATAAGATTTAAAATCCAACAACGGACCACTGTCATAATCCAGACAGATGCCTCCTGTATTACAAGGGTTAAAGACATGCAGCTCTGAATCAATCTCTGACTTCTTTTTATCTGATCTTATTTTACACAGCAACAGACTTAGCATGTTTCTGCTTATTTTCTTGATTAATTAAAGTCTCTGCTGCTCTACCTTTTCCAACTGGAATTTGACTAGCATACACCTTCCAGCCATTGGATTTTGTAATGCCTTCTTCTGTTATAGAGCCTTTTATAACCAGATAAGATTTTCCTTCTAGATATGTTGTCACAAACAAACAGTCTAGAGTTGGTGAAATGTATTTGACTCATTGATAGTAAGCATAAAATTCTAATCATTGATTTTGATGTTGAGAGGGGGAAAAAGCCACAAGCGATTATACAAGCACTTAGAAAAACATCTATCCTTCCCTCCCCTCACCCTCAACTCTTCATATGTTTACTCTCAGTTGTCCCCAGTCCATCAGAGTCCACCAACAAGGTGTTGTGGGGGACAAGTACAGGAGGCTGAGATGCTCTGCCCAATGGCTTTCCTTTCTTTTGCATCCAGTGGTTTCTTTCTGATGGTTGGTGCTCCAATTTTCCACTACTGCACATGTCTGCTGCTCTATTCCTTGTTGCCCCTGCTCCAGTGTGGGTCACCCACAGGCTGCAGGCCCTTCCAGGATGTACCTACCCACTTCTGGCATGAGAGCGACCCAAGAGCACGTCTCCAGCTGCCACCGGCTGCCAGTGCTTCTCTGCACATGCCTGAGCAAGACGATACATGCTGCTCTATTTGGATATGTTTTGGCATGCAGTTGTAAAGTTTTTTAATTTTTTCCACTGTTGCTTAAACAGGTTTCATAATCAGCTGCAATAGTTTTCATCTGTCCTCCCACGCAGGTCACAACTGCAGCCTCTGCTCCTTACACCTTGTAACTTCTGGCCTTTACATGTGCATACACAATAATAACCCACTATTACAGCTTCTCTGGACAAATAGGCTAAGCTAGTTAAGAGGCTCAAGACAAGACCCGTTTTGCAGATATCAGACTCTAACTGTACTTATTTTCAAGTCCTTTCTAAACTTCGAACATCATTTTTAGAGTATGGACAGTGAATGTGACAAGCCAGTACACAATTATTTACAGTGTATAGAAATTCAGATTTAAAAGTTTGCCTACTGAGATATCTGCCATTTTTGTGGTTGCTGTTTTGGTGTGTAATATAAGCTGAGACTGGTGTCTAGCAATTTACCTACATTAGCACCACATCTTCCCCTTACTGTAGAAAATCAATTTTGTATTCTTGTGGCAATCGGATTTTCCTGTAGAAGTTCTTTATTCCTACTGTTCTATGGTTTTTTGATGCCTGATTTAGAAGTCATACAAAACAAGACTGATGATCTATTGCTCCAGGGCTTGCAAGTGGGGTAAAAACATCTTATCCTGCAATTTCAAGTGTGCAAGTTGCAAGTAATATTACGTCTACCTTACCTTGTGGCAGTCAAACCAGAGAGATTAAGGGTGCCTCCTACTATTCTTATGGATTCAAACTAGAGCAGCTTTGCATAATATGAAGGTAATAATCCTCTCAAAGAGCGCAGGAAATGTTTGCTAGCCTTGAACTTCATTAGACAGCTTGCAGTGAACACGGTTAGCATTAAGTACCAATTATGGGTAATTATTTTTCAGAGATTTAGAAAGAAAAGCCATATAAATTATGATTCAGCTCTGCTTCTGCAGGACCACCTGTAAGTTAAATACCTCCACTTTAAACCCAACAATATAACTGCTAGCTTGGGATGTCCACGCACCATAGACTGCTGGAGGCTGGTGCAGCATTTCTGTCACCGTGCTGGCCTCCTGCCCTCGCGTTGCCCAGGCACACGCTGCCTGCGACAGGCTCCTGGGCCAGAGGGAGATTGTTCTGCTCCCCCAGTCTTCCTTCTCACCTGGAGCGCAGACAAGTTGGGAGCGCTTACACCACTACCCAGGTCTCTGCGTTGCAGGGGGAATAATTAAAATGTAAGGTGTCAGTGAGCATTTGTCTTAGTCTCCCTATTACCTGAGTTTTCCCCTAGTCAGTCAGCTCAGTGCTCTCAGGACAGGAAAATACTGTTTTCCAACTGCTGTTCCAGTTAAAATGGAATGAAATAGTTCCTTCCAGTTGTCTGCTGCACAGCCTCCTATAACTGGCTAATTGGCCTCCTATAATTATTGCCCTAGTTGAAATACGTTTACTATTAGAAGTGAGGTTTATGTAGGTCATCCGGTTTCCTGGAAAAGTTGGGCTGCGCTCAGACATGAAACCAATCTACCTATCCCTGACCTTTCTTATTTGTTAACATTGAAGCACTGCCATGAGAAAGCTGGTTTTATGGGAACTATATCTTTTGAGCACTAGGGTCATTAAAGGAGAACTAATTTTAGTATATTCAGAGCTTTAATGTACAATGCAGTGTGAAATAAGTCTTCCTTTGCATGTTCATTCCAGGCAGCAGCTGATATATGTAGAGCCATGTTTTTGTCTATGAAACTTTGACATCCTTTGGTGAAGTATGGCCTCAAGTTTCAAGTTTAGGCTGCATGTGCCTGTAAATAGCTATCCAGCTTGGAATTTCATGTGCAAAAGAGACATTTTACTTCTAGACCTCTGCTTTCAGCTTTTTGTTATATTATTTAAGATTATCTGCCATACTGTTTTCCTGTTTCTTCTTTGGATAGAGATATACATCTTAGATGGAAATTATGCCATAGTTCAATTGTTTTAAAAATTGAGCTATGTCTATCATTAACCTGTTTTAAAATTAACTGGATATGTAAAGAAACTTCAAGTGCTTCAAGATCAGTAGGCAGAGTCAGCGGCGG
>NW_010285918.1:0-3018 GCF_000690775.1 Eurypyga helias
GGCCACCCAGCCGCCCCGGCTCCAGCCCAAACCGGGCTGCCGTCAGCTCTGGGGAGCACCGGACGATAAGGACGTTCTTGCCCTTCAGCTCCTGATGGGGGTCCTGAAAGGAGAGCCCCGCTCTAGAAACGCGCCGCGCTGAGGAGAGGTTGGACCCCCCCATGCTTTGGGGCTGCTCTACCATCGCCCCATGCCCAGGGTGGGGGTCCCCTACTGATGCTCCCAGTATCGGGCAGGTCTTTGCTCTCTCTCACCTTCGCAGGGCTCACATTGCCAGTCTCCTTCACTCCGTAGTGGTACATGAAGACATCTCCCAGGGTCGTCCCCTCTGCAGCCCCCTCGACAGGGTCAGGAAGGAGAGCCCGGATTTCCTCGGCTGCCCACACGCAGAAAGCTCCTTCTCGCTTCTCCCCGGATGTGATGGTTGGGTAGGAATCCGCATCTTCCGCACTGTAGAAACCTCCTGCCTGGGAAAAAAGCAACAGAGAGACCTTCCAGCGATGGGACAGCACCTTCAGCCAGCTCCCCATCGCTGCGGGCTGGCATTCCAGCCAGCGAGCCACAGCAGTGACCCAGACTGAGCTCAGCTGGGAAGGGAGAGAGGGAGGGAAAAGCCGCCCAGAGCTACATCCCAGGGCAAGGTAAGTGGCTCCCTTTGGCCCAGCTCAGGGAACAACCTACCTGGTCACTCAGGTCCCGTGAGACATAGAGCAGAATGTCTTGGGCCATATCGGCAAAGAACTCCTCACCCGAGATCTGAGGGAGGCACAGGGTGGACATCAGTGTTGCAAGGGCAGAGGGGAGGCAAGAGACACAGCGAGGGGGAAGAAGTGATTCTGATTTAAAGGGCTGGCAAAGGGAGGGAACATCCAGGAATTTTAAACACGGGATGGATTCAGAGTAAGATCTCTGACAGAAATCTACAGGCACTGGAGAGCAACCCTGGAGTTACACCAAGGCCAGAGGCTGCAGCACGTGTTTGCTGATTCTTACCGAGACCAGCCAGAAGGCTGTTCCCTCCCCCATTATACTCAAAACCCTGGGGCTAAACCATCATGGATTTGTGCAGCACTCCTGTCTGGAGGATGACCAGTAGATGAAGGGGAGCATGGGACCACTCCATGCCCATGGGATGGGCAACATCTTGGGGGACAAGCTTTGAAGCTGCCCCTCGAGCCACGCCAGCCCTCCCCAGCTAGCACTCTGCGTGGCAGGTGAGCTGCCCCTGCAGAGGGATGCCTCGACTGTACCTGAAACGCTCTGCTATAGGCAGCTGCCAGCTGCCCCTGGTCGTACAGCATCTTCTCAAAGTGAGGGACATGCCACTGCTGGTCCGTGGAATAGCGGTGAAACCCCTGCAAAGGCCAAGAGGTCATGTCTCCGCCCCACGCCTCCTGGGGATGACCCCCAAGGGCTTTTCTCCCACCTGACCGACGTGGTCGTGGATGCCGCCATGGGCCATCATCCTCAGGGTATGCAGAGCCATCTGCAGTGCCCGGGCACCTTCTGGAGTCGTTTGGTGCAGGGCCCAGTACGTGAAGAGGAAATTCAGATTCACTGAAACACAGGGAGAAGGTGGGAGGCTGTGGGGTGGGCTCTGCCCCACGGCACTGCCTGCCCCACAGCACGGCTCAGCAACAGAGGCCAGACTGACCTGGGGTGGGGAATTTGGGGGATTCAGAAAAGCCACCGTAGTCCTCATCGTAGGAGTCGGAGAGCTGCTGGAAGCAGGTGGCCATCACCTCTTTGGATGGCGGGGGTGACCCCTGGGCCCACACACGCATCTCAGACCTGTGCTGCAGCATTTCCAGGATCTTCTGGCTGTTCTCCAACAGGGCATCTTTGTTCTCCTTCCACTGCGGCAGAGTGAGAAAGTCAGTTCTTCCATTTTTCATCCATTTCCTGCATTGCACTGGTCCAACCTGCACCTTCAGCTCCTCGTCCCCCTCCTCAGTTCCGATCCCTCTCTAGCCCAGCCAAAGCTCTGACGTGTTCTCTGGGCTGCTGTTTCCCACGGTCTACCTCCTGGCCACCCATCAAGCCCAGACCAATTTCCTGCTGGCCCCTTCGGTTGAGCGCTGCCTGCTCCGCTACTCCTGCTCCGTACCTGCTCTGCGATGCGGAGCAGCACAGTCCGAAAGCCGACACGATGAACCCCATCTTCAGGAGGGAAGTATGTCCCCCCCACAAAGGGCTTGAGGTCCGGCGTCAGCCAGACGCTCATCGGCCACCCCCCTCTGCCGCTGGTTGCCTGGAAGACAAATCAGGGGAGCACCAAGGTCACTCAGGAGGCACCCCCTGCCCTGCGCCCCTCTGGCACACGCGTGTGCCTCACGCGAGGGCATGCGTGTGCTCCTCCCCATCCTTGTCATCATGCACGGTCCCCTTCGGACCACCCCATGCATCCGTGCTTCTGGCCTGAGGAACACAACCACAAACCTCATCTTGAGATGGCCCAAACCTCCCGTGCGTCCCTCACCTGCACGAAGGTCATGTACACTTTGTCCACGTCCGGCCGCTCCTCGCGATCCACCTTGACGCACACGTAGTGCTTGTTCATAATCTCCCCGATTTCCGCGTTCTTGAAGGACTCCTCTTCCATCACGTGGCACCAGTGGCAGGTGGAGTAGCCAACTGGAAATGAGGTGAGTGAGGAAAGGATGCTCCTGCTGCGGGGACATCGCTTGGAGGGGGACACCCTGCTATGGAGAACAGCTGCCGCCCCCCTGGAAAGGCCTTCCATGAGCATGGAGGCTTCCAGGGCCTCCTGGGCTCTCCAGCTCCTGCTCCTAAAATCTGGCCAAGGAGTCCAGCAGCCAGGAAGGACCCTGGATTCAGCCCATCTTCTGTGCGAGCTACCAGCGCCCTCTCTTTCCGGCAGAGGATGTGCCCAGGGTCCATCCCTACCTATGGATCTATTCACACACCAGCCCAGGACACAGCCTGGCTTACCCGGTCATCCACCGCACGACGAGCATCAGAATGACAAGTTAAGTTTGTGGAGTCAGTTGGCTGGAT
>NW_010285919.1:0-2788 GCF_000690775.1 Eurypyga helias
TTTCTCCCCACATTGTGTACTGCACCTATATGCCTGCCTTCACACCAGGCTGACTCTTTACAGATACCAGTTTTTAGCCTGTTAAAGCATCCCCTTAGCTTTTTCTGCTGTATTGTTAGGGGATTTTCCTAATAAAACTATCCCTCAAGACTGGTGGTCTAGGATATATTTTTCTCCATCAGGCTGCTTCTAATATGCCTAGCAACATACATTGTTTATACTTTCCTGAATTATTGAAAGGATTTGAAAGCAAAATGTTAGAAATAAACACAAACAGTTAATATATAAACATGCAGCACTAAGTCAGTCAGTGGAAAATGTTTCCTGGCATGTGATACTTGGTTCACAATCATTCTGAAAATTGGGAGTTCAAAATAAACTATTGCAACAAGAGATTGTCTTTCAGAAAAGTCAGTTGATGAAAAATATTATATGAACTGATTATTTCAAGAAGCAAGAAGCCTCCCCTATCTGGCAGCACTTCACTTTTTTTCCTCCTAAAAATGCTTGAAGGTTGACTTTTGTCAGATAAAATTACTCCAGCAAAGAAGGTCCATGTACAGAAGATGATACAGTTTCCTAAGAAAAGCTGTCATAGGGTGTCACCATGTTTTGTCTGCGTAGCCAGCAACAACTTCATAGTCTGATGCTTTGCAATGCTAATGTTTGCTTTGCCAGAGTTTGCCAACTGCTCCCTGAAGCTTAAGGGAAACAAACTTCATGTTACACAAATCCCACGTCCACCTGCACTGAAGGTTTTGTGAGCCCACGATCCCAACTTTCCCACAGCATGGGAAGCAGAGCAGGGCCCATTCCTCCCCAGGCAGGCACGTGGCAGAGCATGGAGAGGCTGGTGCCACCAGCCAGCGCAGTGCTGCTGCAGCTCACAGCCAGCTTGCCTTTGACACCCACCAAATCCATCCCCGTGTTCAGCTGCAAAGCTGACCACGCAAGCTGCAGAGCTGGATCACCAGCTGCAAACTCCACAGGTAGAAGGGTAAGCAGATCTCAAAAGCTACTGGCAAATGAAGCTGCAGGCCCCCGTCCCCCACCTCCTCACCCCCCCATTTTCCCTGAAGTTTCTCTGAGCATCTAATTTACTCCATCAGCAGACACAGCCTCAGCTGAGTTCAAGAATCCGTATTTCAGTTGATTTTCCCCACCTCTAGAGCTCAGTGCTATTCCTTTGAGTATGTAAACAATTGTTTGGATTAAATACAAAGAAAGCTGTCAGCTGTTCATTTACCAAACCTGAGAGAACCTTGCTGAAAAACCCAACAGGATTTATCACTCATGTCTCGCTTCTGATGAGATTTCGCTCTTCCTCTACATCCTGATTTCTCACCCAGCTGACCCTTGCCACATGCCGGCGTAGAACAGCCACAGCAGCCCTGCTGGCATCTTCACCAGCCCACGCAGCGCCCAGGGAAGCGCAGGGTGGTCTCTGCGGTAGACAGCCCTACACCCTAATGACCCACCTCATCTCCAGCCCTCGCCCAGGCTCCAGAAGCTTTCCCGTTCCTCAGGCACACACATGCCCTCCTCAGCCTCGCAGCACAGGGCCACTGCCTGGAGCTGGGAGGAAGCTACACAAAATCCAAGCAATTGACTGTTACCCAGCTCTCTGATCCCAGTGGCAGCAATATAGCCCATACACTCCATCCAGTAATGCGGAGCCACATTTCAAATGCCATTAAGTGCTGGAAGAGTTAATCAAGCACAGATTCAATCTGAATCTATGGCAGGAGTAGCGTGCTGCTGCAATGGCACAAGAGACACAAACAAAGCCAGAGCTGCAAGGGACAGAGGCCCACTGAGACCCCCAAAAAATGTTCCCAGGGCCAAAAATCTGTTGGCACAGGTGGTAAGCAGCAAGCATGCTCCCCCCCTCCATGAACTCTCTTCATAAAAACAGGGGCTGAAAAAGGAACCTTACACCTTTTTCACAGGAAAAGGGTGTAAGGGGAGGATCAGTGGAACTCAAATCAACACTGAAAACACCCACAGTAGAAGCCCAGCCCTAGCTGGCTGGCCATATAAGGGGGATCACACCAGCCTTCTAGACCTACGCTATTTAGCCTCCAGCACAGGATTTTACAGGTTACTTTGAGATTTAATCTCAGTGCCACTACAATCAGGGGAAGCATTAGCCAAAACAGGACAAATCAATAGTAAGAGACCTGAGGGACTCACCAGGCTCCCGTGGCAAACCTCCAGCCGAGCAGGCAACACAGCCCCAAAGCCCCCGGCCAGGCTGCAGTAGAGCTGGGAGCAGCACTCCTGCAGCACAGACAAGAAAAGAGAGAAAGGGGGTCCCAGCTGAGCTTAAATAGTGCTCCGGCCCACCCCGCAAGGCTGGGGGTCCCAGGTGAGGCTGGTTGGTGCCAACTGGCCCATTAGGCCCCAGAGCCAGGACACCTGTGGGTTCTTCCTTAAGGAGGTTTCTCTCTAGCTCCTGGGTTCCTGAACAAGGGGAAAGGGGCCTCAACAATACATTTCTGAATAATAAAATCTCTCTTTTTCTCAACGTTTCAGTTAGACCAGATCCTAAAACTAGTACGATCAAGGGAAATCTTTCTGCTGATCTCTTAGGCACTTTGGACTAGTCTCTTATTTGTGGCATTTGGGTTTTATTCTGCATTACAGATTGAACCTATTGTTAATCAAAGCACTGATGGCACGATCAGAAAGACAATGTGACATTTCCATGCTGTTCTACCAGTTTAAACAAGATTTCATGAAGAAGTTGACCTTTTCTCAGCCAAATTATAAATGTCAAAATTGCAGG
>NW_010285920.1:0-2769 GCF_000690775.1 Eurypyga helias
GTAGCCGAAGGAGCATGGGATGGTTGTGAGGGAGCAAGCAGGTAATTCTGCTCTAGGTGCCCTGTCCGGACTGAAACTGGCAGGATGCTCCTGTTTTCCAAATAAGCCTTCGCAAAACACTGGCCTTTGAAAATTCTGCGGTACAGAAACCTACTGATAACCAGTGCAGTTTGACATCTCGGGAGCTCGCTGCGGGTAAAGTAACTTTGCTGAAACTGGCTTGGAGCTGGAAAGGTACCATTAGTGAGATAACCGTTCAGGGCTGCATTGGGTAGGGTTGGCTAAACAATTGACTGCTGGGCTTCAATTCTACCCAGTTGTGTTATGAAAACGAAGCTGCTCAGCGTCTTCTAGGTATCAGCTTTAATCATCCTGTATTGTCTTGAAGCTGTAAAGAAATGGAAAACTTACAGCTGCTTTGGCTGTTGTACTGCTATGAGTTGCACTAGTGTTTAAATACCTATGTCTGGTTTCTTTGGGGCTCTCTATTTTATTAGGAATTCGATTCTGTGGTTGGTAATATTTGTGCTAGGAGATTAAAAAGGCACTTAGAACACTCTTATCTTTGACCTGAGAAAGCAATTACATTCCTGTAGTCTAAATATTTATCTTGGGGTGTTTTTTTTGTTTTACAACAATAGGTCTATTCCTTTTTCCTGGTTTTTTGCTGCAGTGACAGCAATGGATATGGATGACCGAGCTGATGCTCTTAAAAGATCAGCAGTATGGAGAAATAACAGAAAATGCTGAGTTTTCATTAGATGATGCTTTGATGTAATCATCTGATTTTTAATGGTAAGGATGAAGTGTGGTTACATCAGAGAATCTGAAACTGCGCTTACAGAACGGCGTGTTATCAGTGTGATAAGCAGGCTCAGAAACGGGGGCACAGTCAGTCTCAGATCTGATGCTCAACTGAAGGATCTGGACATGTAGCAGAACCGTGTGCTGCCTTGGTGTCAATTTAAGTACCTGGTGCTGGCTGGCACCTTAGCTGGTGTCACGGAGGCTAGGTGAAAACGCAGAAGGCAAAATCCTGAGATTTTTTTCTAAAACTTAAACAAAACAGGCATACAAACAAATTCTCGATGTGAACAGGTGAGGGTGAAGAGGTCTAAACTGCTCATTCTGCTTTGAGGGTCTCTTCTGACTTTTCATCATATTCTTCAAAACAACAATTGCTAGTACTGTATGTAGAATACCTGAATCTGTTGTAGCAATGGCTACCAGGGGAAAACAATCCTTTGACCCCTAGCCCCCTGTTTCCCAATTTATATGTTCTCTGTTGTACTCAGTTTTTGCCACGATGTTGTGTTGGGAGTGAGAAAAGGTTTCCTAACTGGACCTGTTGTGAAGTGATAATTTGTGGTGTCAGGGTAGTTGCATCTTTTTAATTCCTATGGCTATGGTGCTTGTCTGCTGATTCCAAAACCTTTTGCCGAGATACTGCATTGTACCGCCTGTACTTTGAGTCCTTAATCTTCAGGGTGAAATCAAGTTGGCTGGAAGAGAGGATCTGACAGTTGTCCACTCAAGAAAACATGAGGTTTCACTTCTTTTCTGGTGTTCATCAGAACCCTTGCTGAGCCAGGACATCTTACTAAGCCAGCAAGAAGCCATCCATCGCTCTGATTTTTTTTTTAACTACATCATGAATTCTATGCTAGACTATTAATTAGAATGGTTCACAGACATGTTCTAATGAATGCTAAGGCTAGCTAGCCAGGCCCAAAATATTTAGTGGTCACAAGAGTGAACTGATTCTGTGGGTTCTCACTAAATGCATTATCATTTGTTCACAAACCCTGACTGATGGTTACTTCTGAAGCTGTGTTCTGGCTGAAGGAGTTGTTATTCCCCTAACAGGCGTGCTCTTTACTAGTGTATCAGTCTAGTTTTATTGCCATGGCATAGTCAGGTGACTTACCAAGGTGGGATTCTAAACATGTTTTTAAAGGAAAAGTAACCAAATAGATTGAGTATTCAGGATTGCTTGAGACTCGTTGTCTTCCTATGGCCACCTCATTTGTCCTTTAATTTACAAATAACTTATTCCTTCACCAGCTTTTCTACTGTTTTGCTCAGGAATGGGACCATACTTTAGGCAGAAGGTGGATGATAGAGACGACACATAGATACCCTGTTGTCACGTGGTTTATTTCACTTGAGGTTTTTGAATGCTGTAACATTAATACTGCTTGCAGTTTCTGGAATTTCCTTGATATTCCAAAATTTGTTAATTTCTTTTACAATAGCAAACCAGAGATATTTGTAAATGACAACTAGGTATAGGGAAAAAGTTCAGTATACTGAACTTCTCCCAGTTATGAGCAGACTCAAAATACTTTTGTTGTGTAAAACACCACGAAGTGCATCATCCTTCTTAACAAATACAGAAGAAAAATAGTTAATGGGTCTTACGGCATTTTTTGCTCAGCACTGATGGGTTTACAGTCTCTAATAACGGTTCCAGGTCATGAATCGTTATTTTATGTTACACATTTATGTTATTTTAATAAAATTCTGCATTGGATACAGTAGTATGACAATGAGGGTGTAAAGGAATTATTTTTTCCAAAAAAAAAGACGTACCTATAAGGTATACTGAATGACGCTGGTTTCCTCCGTGTGGAGACAGTCGGTGGCTTCGGTTACCGAACCTGGAGCAAACAAAGCCCTGCCGAGTGGCCCCCCGGGGGCAGCCCCGCAGCGGCGGGCGGGCGGGGGGTCTGCACCCGCCCATTGTTGCCCGTTGGGCTGCCGGAGGCC
>NW_010285921.1:0-2748 GCF_000690775.1 Eurypyga helias
CCCCCGAACAGTGAACTAGCAAAGAACTCTTTTTATATAACAAAGATGTGAGGTAATCACTACCATCTCTCTGAAAGTCAGAGCTATAAAGAAGGATATAAAAGAGCAGATGGTATGTCATGATGATGCCCTCAACAAATGCAGGCAGCCATACTACTACAAGAATGTTTCGTCATGGACCAATTTAATCACAGAGAATGGATGTTGCCCTTATTACTTTATAGCAAGTATTTCTGGGATGCTTTAGCCCACTAGATTTGTCCCAGTTCTTTACACCACATGGCTTCAATTTCTTAACTAGAAGGGTTTGAATTCAAGCTGATCTCTTGCTGGGCCTAAATTCGTTCCCCTGTTAGGTGGAGTAAGAGCCAACATGTAAGTGGTTTGGATAATCAAGGGGTATTGACTTGGGCCCTAGTATAGACCAGTATTTTTTAAAACTCTTTTAAACATTATTTTGTTTGTATCTATCCTGGTCTTGTATCTATTTCCCAAACTGTAGTGTGGGAACAAAAGATAAAAGTTTCCCAAACAGGGTGTGGAAACAGTTGTAGCCTAGCCGCAGTGTGATAGTATGCTATTAGTGGTAGGGATGGAAGTATAAATGTTAAAGCAAGAGGAAGATGGAAGGCAACAAATTAGTAATTGTATCTGACCTGCTTTACTTTGCAAACCTTCCAATTCCTTATGTCAATACACGGAAAAAGCTATAATCCTCATTCTCAAAGAATATGACTATTAAAATCGCATCTGCCTCAACACGTAAATATAAAGATGAAGTATTCAATGTTCTTTTCTGACCGCAGTCTCAAAGGTACCTCATTTGCTGTTATACCTTTTATATAGCTTGTGGAATGCCTGAAATCCATTCACTTTCACTAAGATGTACTGTAAGCTGTTAAAACCTATGAAAAGTACAAAATACTGAAATAATGCTAATATCACAAAATACATTTATGAATGTTACTTTCTATTTTCTTTTGAAAAAGCTAATAGACAAATACAAATAAGACAAAACCTTTCCTTTTATGACACAAAAGGCAGAAGGGTAGCATAATTCCTGGAGCAGCAGAACTTAGAAAAGAGATATTATAAACCCCTTTTCACATTTTAAATCTTCATTTCATTTGTGAAATACAAATTCTTAGCTTAATGTTCTTGAATCAAACAGCTGCAGAGATTCTGGGTTTTTTTAAGTACATCTGCATGCACTATAGTGCAGCAATCGCAACTCACATAGACATTCTCAGCTGGGTTTAAACCAGCTACATGTTCCCTGAGAGTGGGGGAGCCACGTGGGCATGTCAAATTAACACCAAGTAGCTGGCAAGCACTCAACTCTGGGCTGTCACTGAGCAAATTATGGCAGAAGCATTTATTCAAGGTCTACTAGCTGGAACTTCTCAGTGGCTACTTTCTCCACTTAAATGATTTTTTAATTTGATGCTAGACAATGGAAAATGATGGCCAGTCCCTCCAGATTAAAAAAAAAGAAAAAACCCTAACACCTCAGTACTGTCCAAACTTTCAGACCACAGTGTATTCAAGAATTTTTTCTGTTTTTGAATAAGCAACTAACTCAAACCCTTAGGGACACTGACAGTTTCATTGTCAAGGAGTTCTCTTTTCTCTGCCAAAAGCTGGGAAATAAAGTCTACTCCATGAAGTTTACCAAATTCTGCATTTCAGATGTCCAAACATACTCCGAGCCATTTTCTTTCTTCTAGCAGACATTTCTTTCATATTTTAGGCTCTGGGATAAATGTTTATAGAAAGCTATCTTATTTTGGATTCCTGTTTTGACTCCAGTTTGAAAAGTTCGTTATGATCTATTCCAGTGTAAGGAAGAATAGGAAATCCCATTCTAACTCTAATAAGACTTCCCTTTCTGACCCTCCCTCAAGGCAGAGGAATCACCTAGGCTAATGGAAACTGACATCCATGAATTGGTGACTGACAGAATTCTTGGAGTAAGAGGCATTGTTGTGCTTTCCCTCATTCTCTGTTTATCACTGTTTGTAGTTTAGGAAAGTGGTTGTGGTTTTGCGTTTCTGTGGGTGTTCTCACAGCAGGGAACTCCAACTTCTGCTGGTGGCTGATGGTCTAGTTTCTGCCTGCGAGCTCCAAGTGAACTGAAGATGCAGAAGAGGACCTTCTCACTGACTCAAATGAAGCAATCCAGTAAACTCATGTATTGCTCTCCACTGTTGATTTTGAGATCATCTCAGGATTTTATGCTCTGACATCCTATTTTTCAGGAGTGATTAGCTTTTCCCCTTATTATAGTTTATGGCTGTCTCCTTAATTTATAAATAAATTAGAAAGCTGTTAAACACTGTTGGAGTAGACAGCACTTGGGCTGTACCATACTGCTTAGAGTTCGATGTTACAATCCTGCTTTCCTTTTTGCTGCGTAGGTTATGGTAGCTAATTCTTCAAGGGAGTACAAATTACTGATTTACAAAGACAGAATATGATATTCCCATACCGACATAACAGGAAAAAATAATAAAATAGTGGCTTTGCTGGATCAGTCCAAATCCATTCCAGTGCCATGTCTCTGCTCGTGGTCAATAGCTGTTATTTAGTGAAGTGTGTAAGAACAAAAAAATATACAGTCTCAGAAGCTCCCCCAGACTACCACCACCTGGTGATTTTTGCTATGGGACATCCTTGTAAGAACATTTGCATTAGGTAGCCTTTGATTCACCTTTTTTTCCCTAAGACTTTGTTGCCTTTTTTTTTTTT
>NW_010285922.1:0-2697 GCF_000690775.1 Eurypyga helias
GGAGGCCGGGCTGCCCACCACCAGCCCCAGTTTGTGCTTGAACTCGGTGATGGTGAGGCCGGCGCGGTAGTGCTTGTAGACATGGAAGGCCTTCAGCCTGCTGCTCGTTGGCAGCAACATGGTGCCTGGACCAGCCCCAGGTGCCAGTGCTGCCTTCAGAGTGCGGCTCCAGCCCCACCGATGCTGCTTCTAGAAGCTTCGGACCACCCTGCGCAAACACCTCACCCCCTGCCACACATACATGAAGTAGTTTCATCACAGGACCTACGTACGCAGCAGTATTTATACAAACCACAACTCTGCATTTATGTTTATGATTGGGTGTGCTACCCTGGAAAACAAATGCATTATTCAAAGATACTATGATTTCTGATAAATTGCATTCTCAAGCAAAACACATCCCAGCAAATCTACATCTGCCATATACATGACAACTGGCACTGGCTAACTGTTGAAACTGTACTGCAACAAATCAGTCTTCTATCTCTGTAAAAAAGGTCACCTACAATAGGGTATTTTTCTGCCTCTTCTTACCACCACATCTGTCAATAACCACAGAAAAAATGGGACTTGGCATCCTGAGAGTAGCACTCATTTTTTACACAACCTCCTAAAAAACAGTAAAAGATGAGTGATCTGAGAATGACAGCCATGTTCAATAATACATGTAATAGTTCACAGGATTTCACCACTTGTCAAGATCAAGCATTCAACTATATTATTTATGTGCTTTTCTAAAACTTTGATTGAAGTATATTGAGGTAGCCGCACAATTTCATCTGCACAGACTTTACTGCTTCTAGTCTGGACCTAAGATGAATTATCCTTTGAAGGTTCCTAACAGTAACCAAAATAGTTTAATCTTTGGATTATGAGAGTTCTAGTTGACCAAATCCATTACATGCAAAGGTTATAAATGTGCATTTAGCTTTAACTTCATTGCCACTGCTTCAGTAAAAGACATATTTTTCTGTAGTGTTACTGTCAATAGGATTGAGAATCTGCAGTCACTTCCTGGAGGAAGCTCATAGAATCACCAGTGTGACAGCATCCTTCATTATCAAGATGCTTGATTCATAAAATAATTTGATGTACACTGTGTATTGAAAAAAATTACAAATTATAGTACACAGAAACCCCGAAGGTAATGAAATTTTTATCTTGACCTATCATTAGAGTGGTCTCACCATGCTTTATCTCACTTTTCTTCACTCAAGTCCTTCCTGTTAGGAAAAGAATCTATTTAGTCTTAGCATTTTAAAAGGAAAAATATATACAATAGGATAGCCAAGCAGCTCCAACTCCTAAAACTTCCTCCTCAAGAGTCTATCTTCACAATTACAACAAACATAAGAAACCAGGTGGCCTTCACTTCCTAGCACAGGTAAGTCTGGAGCACTGTGCAGTAATATTTATTCATGAAATTGAGGCAAAAAGATAGGCCTATCTCATACATTATCTGTATCTTCCTAGACAGTAGAACTGTTTGACAAATGCACATGATCAAAATCCATAATGCAATTTTTTAATTAGATAACACACCAAAGGTTTTAAATCATTATTTAAACTAACTATGCACGTTATGTATTTACTTTTTTAGAAAACTATTCAAAACATCATCATCTATATGGTAAAACATGTCACTAATATTCATTATCAGACAGTGGCAAAAGGATACACCACAGGAGGATGGTAAAACGTAGAAGAGAAATGACATAATTTTTGATTAGATGTGAATGACCAATTAAAGGTTTTTAATAAACTCGCATTTAATAAATTAATCATTCTCAGATGGCCTCTACCAGGTTATTTATTTACACAGCTTTTCAATACTCTTTCTGAAGCTAAAATCCATATGTATTTGCAACATAGGCCGCTTGAAAGCACATTCACAGCACCCTAACCATATTGATCCTTTGACTTCATTTATGGAGAGTTTCCTTAATTTTGTTTGATATATTAGATTTCCTCATCTACCCCTTTCTGAGTTACCGTAACAGACAAATCACCTCAAATTAGACAGCAGTGCTTGATGATGAAAAAACAGTATAGAATGTGGCTGTCATTGAAATGAATAAACTTTTGAATGACTATTTTATTTCACCTGATTTTGCTTACTGTGGTCATCAGACTGCAAGTGTCTTTAAATACTCAATAAGAAATGTCTATATGTTATTTCCATCTTTACTTCAAACCCATCATGACATCATGACCACTGCTGGGAATGTCACGTCCTGTTTTGATAAGACATATTTTGTTCTTTTGTTTAAAAGGTCAAGTTAAAAAAAGCCACTTTCTAATACATTCTGATGGTTTTGTGATCTCTGGCAGTCCAACTCCTATTAATTTTTACATGAATAAGTCATTTAGATATTAAATCAATTATAAAACTATGAAAATTAAGTTCCCAATCTCTGCCAAAAGTACACAAGGCACAATCTGACAATCATTTGAGGAGAACATAGAGGATTTTTATTTTTTCTCCTCAGATGTCATGATCATAAACTAGATTGCAAAGATCACCTAGAGACCTTGATAGCATAAAGCTCACACTGCTTATGTCAGTTAAAGAGAAGAGTTTCACCCTTCTGTGAATCAGTTGCTCAGCTTTTATAAGCCAGTGACACACATGGTAGTCAGAACTTGACAGCCACAATTCAGAAAGCAGCTTAATTCAAATTAAAAAAAAAAAAATAG
>NW_010285923.1:0-3020 GCF_000690775.1 Eurypyga helias
GCCAGAGTTAAACCACGACAGAAGGGAATAAGCCCATGCATAGGATTTGGTTTTATTTTGCAACTAAAGCTTACTCCACTTTGAGCTGCTGCTCTGTAGCTCTTCTCCCTGGTCCATGTCACTAAGTTTCAATGATTCTCATCTATTGAAGCCACACATGAAGAACATGAACTGTTTTTCATTCTGCAGTAGATCTTTTTGATGAAAGATACATTCTACATTTAACTGATAGCATATGGAAATATACAGCGGACTAGGATAACTAACATCATCTAAATTGTGTTAGCTACGTAATTTAGAAATCAAGAACAATTCTTAAAAGAATCCTACACTTGTAACACATTCACACTCTCTTCCTGTCCTTAAATATCCCTATCCCATTCATTGTTGCACAGAAGGTATCAGCTAGAATTCAACACTCAGTATTGACAACTACAACCAAAAAGCCCAGGAGGAAAATGAGCCTCTAATGCTGAAGTCTCTCTTTGTAGTATTAAAAAACAGCCCTATGTTATACTGGCTGAGAAAACAACAGTGACCTTTCACACCAGACCAAATAACACAGCAAACAGGGCTCTGCTGCCAAGATTAGACCGAAACACAAACCCTCCTTCTAGTCCTCCAGCCAGTTTCAGTCCTTCACTCTGACGTTTTATTGGGCAGGTCACTTTAAAGTTATTTTTCTTGTTCCATTTCCAGCTCATCTGCTAATGAGTCCTATTTTGATACCAGTTTTACCTTTACAATACCGGAAGACAGCAAAACCACAGGTGTTTTCGCATACCGACTTGTGAAAACAGCTGTATGACAGCAGAGGGACTAGATCACCTGGCAACAGCTCTTTCACATACAGTATTCCCACTGCTACAGAAAAGGCCACCTCTGGCTGCAAGGCAGAAAACATAATTTTATGAAGATTTTTAAGATGTTAATTCTGCAGTTTCCAGTGCAATGTAACACGCTAGGCTAGGAGCTCTGGACATCCTCATTTGTGAGTTCAGTGGAAAGCATTTTTATTATGTCAGCTACAAAAATGTCTTACACATGTGCAGCTACTAATTTCAGTACAAATATACACGTACACAATTTTATGCTGCAGTAGCCTTAAGATTCTTGAGGCAGCCTCATTTTTCAAGTGAAAAAAGAGTAATTCAGGCCTGCTAAGTGCATATGCTACATAGCTTCTTTCAGGTATGTACACTGAAATCCCTTAATAAACCCAGAAACACCCTGAGTACCTTTAAGTTTTCTTGACTTTCAGCAGTATACCTTCCTTCCTACCATAGGAAACGATGCACTGGTTTTATAGTGTGGAAAAAACAGAACCAGCCTAATTCTACCAATCTGTTCGTAACTGACATCCAATTTTCAGAAAAGCTGGTGAATTTATAAGCCACGGTTTCACTTCACTCCCTTAACAGGGGAGAGATGTTGCAATGAAGCTCACCAGTTTGTTCATCAGATCTTGAATCCTTCACCACAGCTTTCAAGTAATACATGAAAAAATGGCTACAATTCTCTAAATTGAATAAAACAATGCTACATAGTCAAGTAAGTTATCATTCCCTCTCATACACTATAATTAAATGATCACCAGCTGTGGTTTAATTAAATACCAGGCCAATAATGTCCATACACATGGTGCTGTAATATAAAAGGACACAGTTAATTTTAAAATCTCAATAAAAAGCAACTTGTTCTCTGAACAGTGGAACTAATGAGGTGGACTCCCTACAGATACGTCTTTGTGGTCTTCCCACACTGCAGTCAGCTCAGCTCTTCGTCACGTCCCCTAGCACACTGCAAACTGGGTAAGGAATGGCATAGACTGTGTCTAGTTTTACAGCAAAGCTGCTGCCTGGCCTGGCAACTCCAGTCAAACCAGGATATCCAATATATGAGGTACATCAGCCTCCCCATTCAATACAGGGTCTCTCTTCTCCAAGTACCCAAAGGATTTCTTTACTAATTACAAGGAAAGTTTAGTGCATCTTTTACTATCCAAAATTATCCTTTCCTTTCTGAAACTCGGCCAGTCCAGCTTCCAAGTTACTGAAAGTTAGTAGACAACAGGAAGTTATCACACAGAGAGGAGGTCTGCCTGTGATACTCTTCAGTTTCATGGATGTACCCAGCTCATACAGCAGTAAGGCATATGCAATGTGTTAATAAAGTTAACACAGCCAAATGTAGCTATGTATTCTTGGCAGAGCCAAGCTCTCCTCCCCAATTCCTTAAAAAAGGTGTTACAAACTATTGCTGCATCTTCTCCTAAGGTGTGAGCGTTCCCAAAGACCATGCTCCCCAGTGTGTCCACATAGCACACACAGGGTGAGAACTGCAAGACTAATCTTTGGGTGGTGTTGTAACACAAACAAGGAAACATCTGACCAGACAGCTACATTCCAAAAAAGTTCAAATTTATGACTGAAATTCAATAATCCAAACTACTACAAATTGGAAAGATTCCATTTAAAAATCTCTACTGGAAGGCAGTAGGTCAGTCACGACTGTAATTACATCACTGAATCACTATGGAATATGACAACTGAACAGGAAAGAGGAGGTGGCCATATGGCATACTGCTTTTTTCACCCCCCTCAGCACACACAGATAGACAAGTCAGAGTTACTACCACTAATGCTCAGGAGAGATGTTTATAGTTCAAGGTGGGCGGCCTCTTAATGACACAATATTATGAAAGATCAAAAACTCAGCAGTTTGTAAAAACTAACAGACACCACAAAGATTTCTGTTTGTACAACATACTGTCCTGAATCCTTAAGCAACAGCTCCCACACAGAACGATTTCATACAGCGAAAACAGTTTATTGATAAAGCCTGTATTGTTCATAAACTTTACAATGATCCAATACAGCTAATACTGTATTCCACCGAGAAAAAATCCAATGTTGTGATGCTGATGCATCCAAACTGTCCAAGAGGACAGGCAAGGTCAACACATGCTAGAGCAATGTGTTGCTTTGTGGACCCAGGCAGGCTGGAGAGGTGGGCCACTG
>NW_010285924.1:0-3017 GCF_000690775.1 Eurypyga helias
CCTTCCACTAGACCAATCTAAAATCATCTGACCCCACCCTCATAACCTTCTTCCTCCCCACTCGTCAAAGCCTGAATGCAGGAACACAACTCAATCATCTGTCATAATACAGGGAATCTATGTAAAATCCGTTTTTCCTTCCTTTACTCCAAAGAGAGTCCTGTTTTCCACATCCCCCAATTTCACCCTGCAGAAGTTGACTTCTTTTAAAATGAGGATTTATCCAGCTATGACCCTTCCTCTACATAGCTCCGGGGCACCTCGGAGACTAGAGTTTTGACAGAAGGGAATAGGTACCACCGGCTGGAAACTGCTCCATTATGCAGTAACCTAGCTTTCCACTCATCCCAGGAAATCCTTCAGCCCTTACTCCTCTAAGCTCACGGAATGACAGTTCAACACGCAGCAGCACAAGCTGGGGGCTGGGACTTCGAGGTGCAGCTTGGAAGACAGGAAGTGGAAGACAGGAAGGTGTCTGCCTCTCGGATGCAGCCTCCGGCACTTCCCTCTCACTGAGGGCTGCTCTTTCCAGGGCCCCTTCCCGCACCCCTGCATCCCCAGCGCCCAGTGTCGGACCCTGCCCAGCGCGGCAGCCCAAGGCTCAACCCGCAGCTACACACCCAGTTCAGCTGTCAGACCCTCAGACCCTGGCACCAGTAAACCAACCGGCCCTGGGGCGAGGGCTCCGAGCAGCCGCGTCATTTACAGCGGCTTCACGTCTGTTTACAGCAAGACCACCCGCACCTGCTGGCGCTGCAAACGCCTTAACACCGACAGTCCCCTAGCTGGGGTCCCTCCAGGGCAGGTGAGAAGGAACACGTACGAACGGCTCGTGTTCCACCAAGAACCCAAGAGTGGCCTTAACCCAAAGGCAAATGAACGTATTACACAGAGGGGGAGAAGCAGCAGCAGCAAGAATGACGTCGGCCTGGTTTTGAAAACACTTGGCTAGCAGGATTCAGGGCAAATTCCAATCTCATTATCTTCAAAAAACCCAATTAACGAGCCATCCTGTAACGAAGGGCTCGGTGCAGAAGAATGGCAGCTACTTAAGCCCGTCTCTTGCTCAGATACACATTTTTGTTTCCCTTGCGCTACAAACAAGAGAAGTAGCAAAACAGGAGCTTCGCTGACGAAGCCACGTGGGCTTCCCTGGTAACTGCCCCAGCTGACCAAGCAGGCTCTGACCCTGGCTTACTCAAAGCAGGAATTACTCATGTCCAGGAAGGGAAACACGAGGGAAGATGGGAAATTCCCTAGTGCATCTCACACCCAAACCATCTTTATCAGTGCAGTGAGGTACCCAAGCCTGAAAACGTGGTTAAAAGCAAGAACTCCTGTTAGAATATTCTGTAACAGAGTCAAAAACATAACACCCTGAAATTGGTACCTCTTACCCCTTTGTGACCACTGTCCAGTCGTCTGCCCGGACAGGCTCCCAGACCCAGCTCCATCAGGCCGGCGCGAGAAAGCACCTCCGGCACCGAGGAGTCCGCGCGGTGCACGTCACGCCCGGTCGCTGCTGTTGTGCCAGTCGGGCGTTTCAGATCAGCCCGACCCCGCAACCTTTTCTGGGCGATTCCCCAGAACCTTCATCACTGTCCTGTTGATCTGAAAATGCTGATGTCACCCCAGAGCAGCCCCTCACAACACTTCCATTGCACATCCACCCACAAAACAGCCAAGAGGAGATACTTTCACCAGATGGAGGTTTTTTTCCCCCAAAACACATTTGCTTACGTAAAGCTGCATTTGCCTCCTACGGTGCCACCCGCTTAGGGCACTGCTCCGTGTTCTGCGCGCCAGCGGCTTCCCTTCAGGGCACGGAAGCCAAGTGACGTTATGCCGACGCCTGTTGAAGTGGCAGCGGGATGACACGTGGCATTCGACTTGCCCTACAGCTCGTGAGTCAGGGCGCGTTGCACCTGGATCCCGCTCTATTGAGTAAGGAAGAAATCCAGCCGGAAATCAAAGCCTTGCCCGCGTTAGCAGAGGAACGGAGCGATGCTGGCGGCAACTCCCTCAGCTCTCACTGAAGAAAGCAGCCACTGACTGTCCCCACCACGTGAGAAGCACCACCCTAACGAGCCCAGACCCACCTCCCCGTGCTTTGGCCTGCTTTTGTTATTCTGGCGACAGCTCCTCCGAGCCGGCTGAAAGATCCCGGGCAACCGGCGTGGAGACCCCTGCGCACAGCGTCTCCGGAACGCCGAGGCTCGGCTGGTTTGACCGAGCGCAGCCCTGGGCGCCAGCACGCCACCCAAACCGCAGCACCCCCTCCGGCGGGCACCTGCGGGGTTCTTGTCCTTTCCTTCCAAGGCCTCGCCTGACGCTGCCTTCCTCCTGCCGTCGCTCCGGAGTGGGTCGTTGCATGTTAAAAGACAAGATGTGTATTGAAAGTAGCAATTTTATTTGAGTTAAAATTATTTACAAAAACCCAAAGACATACTTCATGAAACTGGTACAAACTATTTTTCCTGCCGTTGGCTTTTGCTCCAAAGATCACAGCTGAGAAATACTGTATAAAATAAAAATAGGATTGGATTCAGAAAAGTACTCTACTGTTCTAATTTCCAATTGAGAGTATTTACACAAATATTTACAATGGAAAAAAAGTTACTTTAAAACTTTAATTTGCAAGTTCGCCTCAAGTACCCTTTAATGCAGAGTTATTTGAGGGTCTAACACACAAAAATGCACTGCAGTTCACAGGGTGATTTCTCCCCCCACCCTCAAAAAGAAATCTGCATTTGTCAGTGCTTGACAATTAGTTACATTTAAAAAAAACTGTTAAACACTGAGGTAAACCAATTCCCAACCGATTACCAGTGTAACCCAGAAAGGTTGTTGTCTCTGCTTTCCCCCAGCTGCGTTGGTTTCTCTTCCCACCTCTCCGCAAGCAATGGGAAAGCCCACCACGTAAGTGACCATCTCTCGGAATCGGAAAACTAGACGGACAAAATATTCACCACTCTCCTCCTGACGCAGACCCTTTGCCCCCGGCTCCTCTCTCCCTC
>NW_010285925.1:0-3018 GCF_000690775.1 Eurypyga helias
TCCTCCCCTCCCCTCTCCTCTCCTTCCTTTTTTTATCTAGTCAGGAGTATTAGAACATATGCTTGTAAAAGATAAGCGACTGACTTAAAGTAGTGCCTTTATAAGATAGATAGGCAGTGAGCTCAGACCTATCATGATATGTACTGCTGAACAAACAAAATGACTATTTCAGTATGATCTTAAGCATTTGGAGCTTTTTGTCTGATGACACACTTTCCTATTTCAAGAGTAGGAATTACTTAATATCTGTCTGAAACAAGCAGAGGATTTATGAAACACATCATCTTCAGCTAGTCTCATCCTTACTGCATCCTTATTGAGGACTTTTATTTTAAAATAAATAAACAAAACCTTCCAGCCCCATTTAATTATTTATTAAATACATTTGTAAATACTGTTTTAGTTACAAGAGTCAGTGAGAGCTAAAGGATGAGGTTAGAAGTAGAGAAGTAGTCCACAGTGGGCTTAGATTGCTCACTATATAATTTAAATCAAGTTTTCAAAACTAAGCAGTGTTCGGGTAAGCAACATGCAGGGGTCATTCAGGGCTTAACTCTCAGGGACTGGGTAATAGGGCTTTCTGAATCTTATTTTTGAAATAAATCAAAATTGACACTTCACAGCTAGCTGGACTTCACCTTTGAAAATTCAGACAGTATGAAGACCTCCTCTCACATCGGACAAGGACTTGGGCAACACAGAAAGTGCCCCAGTTCAAAAGAGATGCGAGCAATTCAGGTTGTATGTTATCTGGGGCTGATGCTATTCCAGGAACAGGAGTAGGTGTTTGTTCAAGCTGTAAGTGCCTCCTATAGATGTCTTTCACTTTTCCACTGACTGTATGGGGACCTTGGCGTCTGGTTAACCACCAGCTGGGTCTCCATGGGCCTCTTATTCACTGCATCTTGCATCTGTATAAAAGAGCCATTAATTCACTTAAAACTTGGCTCTCTGCACTTAAGTATTAAGTGGGAGAATTATCCTGGGAATGCTGTGAAGACTGAGACTCATAGTAGTCTTAGTCATGCTACATGGACATAAAAAGTACCTAAAACTCAGATTCTGAGTAGCATTAGCACCAAATTGTTCTGTCTTCACTTGAAAAAACCCTCCCAGAAACCAAATACGTACCAACAAACTATTCTGCTAACCACACAAAGGAGGGGATATGGCATGAAAGGGAGCTGGAAATCCTTACGATGTGTCTGTGCAGCCCCAGTCATTGCGCTCTTGAATGTCGGGGCCTGACATAAAGCCCCACTGCATGCCACACCCAGGTTTCAGTCACTTCCCTTCCTCACGGAGCCACCTCCAACTTTTGCAGAGGAAAGTGGAGTGAAAGGGGCTGCTCCACACCTTGCCTGGCTGATTCTGCCTGTTGCTCTTCCTGTGACTTACAAAAGGCAGAGAGGTTCTTCAGAGGACAGAAGAGCAGTTCTCACCAGAGGCACCGTTGGGTGGCAAAGAAGCAGCCAAAAAGACTTCAGACCTGCAGAGCAAATGCTCCTGCAGCTCCAGAGAGGTCCTAGAGCACTTAGCAGCAAGAGGAGATAAAGCAAATGAGTCAGTGAAAACGATTCTGTTAAAAACCAGCTTAAAAAAAAATTAACGTGATGTTACAATGAATATTTATGACATACAAATGGACAGTTTGATGTACTATATGGACTATATTCAAGAACAGCTTGAGTTTTTTCAGGGTTCAGCCTGAAGGTTCTTTGAACTGGAACAAGATCATTTGGATCTGTGAAAGAAAACCAAACCAAACCAAAGCAAGAAAAGAAATGCTGTCTCTGTACTGCTTCTGGTCTGAAGTCTGATAAATGGAAATCCTGGAGACAGACAGCTGGCACATGCTAGGACACTGCTTTTTTAACATGCTGAAAGAAGAAATTAGTTGGTGATTTCAGCTAAGAAATACAGGAAATATACCCTACAAATAAGTTTGCACATCTGCACTCTTTGACCTTCAGAGGGTTTTGATGGTGTCTTGGTTTAAGAACAGACTTTTCGTTCTATCTCAGTAGAGTAATAAAGATCTGGAAAGAAGATAGACATGCCCTGTAAACCTTGTGACAACAGATGTCAGTCTTTTGGGGCTTCTTCAGAAAACTGTTTCAGATGGTTTCCTTAACGTGCAGAGGACACGAGGAGAAAAGCATGCAGGGATTTCTTACCACTCTGCTCCCCAGTGTTGGGCTGTAGGACCTAAAAACCCAAGGCACATCTCCTGGCTCTCCGCCGCCGCTGCTGCAGGAACTCCTGGGGACTCCAAGCTGGAGCATGTGCAGGAGGAAGGGTTAGTGCCTGGGCTCCCCGGCATCCCTTGCCATGCCCCCACCTGCAGCCCACGTTGTCCCTTCACCCTGAACAGCTGACATGCTGATCTGGATTGCTATTTTTTTCAGTTGCTATCCCAGGTGATTCCTTCCTGGATCTTGTTACTAGTTTTTTTTAAAGCTGGGCTACGCACTCTGTGAAGTCAGCTCCAATTTCATCCTTCCTTCTGCCTGATTATTTCTAGAAAACCTGAGGGTTTATCTATGTATCAGTGGTACAAACCAACAGGCCACTGTGACAAAGCAGAAATGTTTAATTCTGTTTATGGACAGTGTTACGACTGACCTTTGCTGTTACCTGTCCATTTTTGGTCCTCGTTGCCATTCATGAACTGAACTATTTCACTATGTTTTTTGTTAAAACTGCTCCACCCTTCTGTCTGATGGCTGTTTTACAAGAGTTTTTCCTTTTCTGTTGAAAAATGAATTTAATAACTGCACCAAAACTTTATTAAAATACTGAATTTATTGGTAGCAACATAATAACTGTCTTAATTCATTAACAGGCAATTAACTTTCTTTATGGGCAGCTTTTCCATGACCAAAAGAGTCTCTAGCAATACACCAGTTATTTAATCAATTATTCTGCTTTCCAAATTAACATGCTTTCTTCACTGACCAGTTTCTTTTCAACCCCCTTTTTTTTTTCTTCTCCCTGGCTGTGCTGGGTTCAGCCAGG
>NW_010285926.1:0-3016 GCF_000690775.1 Eurypyga helias
ATCAATCTCTAAACAGCTTTTCTGTGTGTTTCGTTTTCAGGTCAGGTGAGAGGCACTTTTAGAGTACTGACATAACATACATTTCTGACTAAAGACGATTCATTCTTACCTTCACTTTAGGAGTCCAGAATCTAATGACTTCCAGAAGTCTTCCACTGTCTTCCTTTAGCACTTCTTTAAGCTTGTCCACATCACAGCCAGCACCTGAACAAGCTTCCCAGAACCGTGTTGTCTCTCCTCTGACACTTTCTTCCCGCTCCAACTCTGCCTCTATGCCAACAAGTTCCTTTTCCATTGCAGAAACATCTTGGAGAACACTCTATAAGAGAGGTCATTCCAGTTTCAGTGTTGCTGTGATGACTACATGCCCAAACAGAGATGTTTCCCTCTTAGCTATCAGTATTTGCAGGAAGTCTGTCTTAGCATCCAATGATCACATAAAAGCAATTTCACTGTACTTAGGTTACACCCTACTAAGAACATGAGACACATTGCATTCCTGGGGCAAGTGGGAAGTGAAAAAACAAAAGCATGTTAGTAAAAGCCTCTCACAGTTTACATCATTCTGGCAGTGGGTGGTACATACAGGGAAGTGAGTAAATAACATTCCCACTATTTTATAACCTAATAATTTAACTTCAAACCACTTTATATTATAAACAGAATCTTCACATCATAGATTTAGCAGCTCAAAAAACCACAAGTTCCACCCCCTTCGGTCTGAAGGGATGAAGCAGTGCCCTTAGACAAGCAGCACCACCTCACCCCGTGCCTCAAAACAGTGTTTGTCTGAGAAAGGTTTCCAACACTACCTCTGCATCCAACCGCAAACTCTGCAGCACCTCCCTGATGTGTAACTCTTGGGCAGAAACTTCATTCTGGCTCAGATTGACCTTCCTGAGACACTGAATCTGAGCCTGCAGATGTTCTTGTTTCCTCTTTTCCTCAACCAACACCACTTTGTGCTCACTAACAGTAGCATAATAGTCTCTCTTCTTCGAGCAAATGCGGCCGAACAGGAACTGTTGGAGAAGCACAGGATCTATCAGTGAGCATGCTTGAAAAAGGCATCCTGCAGCCAGCTCCAACTACGCATTTCAGAATGCCATCTATTCCCTCTCCTAGAATGTAGGTGTCCAGGACAAGGACAACATGACCAGGAACATCAAGCTCAAACATGCTGTGCAGCAGTGGCACATAGAACTGCCAGCTGGGTCAGCATTTCTGACAGGTGCTGGTTTTGTAGGGTCCTAAAAAGTCTAAACAGCTATAGGCAGCCTTCCATGAATCTTGAGCTGGAAAAGCCTAGTAAAGTGTTCTTTGTTGTATTGATTTTCTCTTAGACCTATGAAAGGTACAGAGGATCTACAAGAACAGTATCACTGTGCCCATTTTAAAGCTTTATTCCAGTTGAGATCACTGCTTAAACATCCTGAACCACTGGAGTTGAGAGGCAGCTATGACAGGCAATAAGTGATATGGGAAATGAGAATTCTTTTCCAATTCCCCCCAACTGCTTTCTGAAAACTGGAACCAGGTTCCCCACTGAGCTGCAGGTTAAGGAAGGTCTGCAAGGCTCTACACATTATCAGACTGCTTGGGGAGTTCTGCAGGGTGAACATGTGTCTCTACTACGTCCTGCATTTCTCTTCCTCCACAATAAAACACATACTTAGGGGCCCATAATTTGATTTATGGAGTACAGAAGAAATATTTCCCTATCAACATTGATTGCTATTAATGAAATAGCACTGTGCAAAGCAGCAGAACTACAGTCAAAAACTAAGGTTGAATAACTTAAACAGTTCCAGTTTTCCGGGTCTGTAAAGCATTCCCTATCAATTTCTTTTCCACAAGACATGCATTCACAAAAATCAGTCTTAGCTGTTAGTAATGAGAGCTTATTAACCCCCCCAAAGCCATAGGAAGCACCCACACATGCAGCATTTTAAGGTGGTACCTTCAGTTTGTTCAATAAACTCTGGAGATGACGGTTTATTCTCTCGTTTTCAGTGTGAAGTCTTTTGAGCTCCCTACTTTGTTCTGCAGAGAGCTGAGCCAGGATGCCAGCTACCAGAGCTTTTTGGCCATCCAGTTCATGCTTCAGCTTAAGTGACACTGTGGAGAGACATTCATACCTCTTCCTCACACCTGGGAATTTCTCAAGAAGTTCCTAAATGCAAGTGAAAGAATTCAGTCCCAATAAAGAGCAGTTATGGGCTATGAATAAAAGCTGAAAACAAACCTGCAGCCTCCAGGACTAACCCCCACGTTACGTGTGGGTTTTGCAACAGCAGAGTTAACAGGACTAAGACTTCAGTTGTAACATGCCACAGGAATGTAACAAAACCACAAAGTCAGTCAGAAAGGCAGAGACTTTCTTAGTCTTCCAGAAACTATGTCACGAGCTCAAGTTACTCCCACGATTTCTGTTGCCACAGCAAGGCCTGTAGATCAGGCCCGAAATGGAGTTGTTGCCCACTCAAGTTTGCCAGCCAGGCTGCTCTCAGGATGGGCTCCCAAGTTGAGGTACTCAGTCCTTTGCCAGAGAGGGGCTCATGGAGCTGTTCCCAGCACTCTGCCATGAACAGGGAGATGATCGAGCAGTGAGCAGGCCGAGAATCACGAGGGGCTTTGGGGCACTCCAGTAACCTGCACCCCATGTATCACATGTGAACTGGGTTGTGTGTTTTAGTGTTCCTGGGCATCCTGACTCCACCTTCAGGTCTTAGTGGGAATAGCAGGATTCACCAGTTTAACCCTCCACTCCACAGTCACACTGGAACTAACGTGTCCCGTGTCCAGCAGGAGTTAGCACGAGAAAACTGCCCATGGAACGGGGACAGAGAAGACCTTACCCATTATGAAGGTCAGAAGGGTACAGTGCCATTGAGAGGAACAAATTCCTGTTGTTTACTCCCTCATTTTTAGCTTCCTACTGCTGATACAGGACAGAGAGTGAGTTAACAGAAGCTCTGAGGAACCAGAGGAGCTTCCAGTTTTGAGGAGACAAGCT
>NW_010285927.1:0-3024 GCF_000690775.1 Eurypyga helias
TTTTAACAAAATATGTTCCTTATCTGCTGTGAATTTGTCAACCATCCCCTCCCAACTTTCCCTGGCACCAAACCAACCTATACTGCTCATCCCACTGGCTTATGGGCTCTGATGGTGATAGAGGCAACCTGCTTCCTTTCAGAAATGTTGATTTAATGCTCTGTGCTTCAATTGTATAGATCACTGCAGAAAAATGAAACCAATTCTCTACTGAGAGAATCTGAGAGGCTCTCCTGCTGTCATAGTATACTACAACATTTGCATTAAAGGCTTCCCAGTTAAGGGAATTCTGCAGACAGGTACTTACAAATGTAGTGTTACTTTCTCAAATATGAAGTAAATATGGCACCCAAATAATGGCCATGAATAGCTGCTCCCTCTCCTCTGAAACACATCCACCATGTGTACACACATACAAGCATACATATAATCATATATAGCGGCTCAGGAGCGTTTCCACGGGCTCAAAGGCTTTCATGGCTGAAAGAAAATTATCATTAAAAACAACCTATGTGAAGACATGATCTGTCATAGCCAACCTACTAATGGTTAGTTGCAATACACACAAATAGGTGTGCTATGTATTGTTCATCTGGCTCTTATTTGTAATTAAGGTTGTTATAGAAAGATTTGCTTCCGATTGACTCTGCCTGTGGGTCTGCCTAATATCTGCTGAGATCCCTGGTTTATGTCACTCATTGCAGTGGGGAGGCGATTGGAGTTTGCTCTTATATATCAATATGCTCTTGTGTCAAGGCAATAAGGAAGCAAAAAGGGAAGTGTTTGTATAGCAAACATGAAGATCCACATGAAGCTATAAAGCCAGCTAATCTGGACTTAAACCATGGATCCTTTTCACTTACTGGATGTTTAAATGATAGCCATGTAATTCACGTTTTCTGACACCAGAGTTTACCTTAATTTCTCATACAGGGTATGCTGCAAGCCCCAGTGAAGGGAATTTCAGCATGGATATTTGATATGAAATATTGCCGGTGAGGATGACCCGCTGCTGGAACCTGCTCCCATGAGATATGGGAGATTCTGGTCTCATTTTAACCATTTAAAAACTTGTGCTCATATTAAGCTAGTTGTCCAGTATCCCACAACGGTTAGCTGTGAGAAAGACATCTTCAGAGTCTGTCCAGTCAATCTGTCCTGAGATAGGTTGAAATCCTTGCAGAGGTACATACTTTTTTCCACAGACTGCTGAAAGAGACATAGTGAGTAATTTAGACTAGATCGTTAACTTCTAGAGAGCTGAGTTTAGATCATGTCGGGTTAGTCCTGCCTCTGTAGAGGCTTTCCAAGACATGTTTTCACTGAACTTCCTGGATTAGATGCCTGGGTTGCTGACTGCAAACTATGGGATGTGAGATACAGGACATCAGGCTGGATAACAGCCTGGATAATCACGGGGGTCCCTTCCTCCCTTAGAAATCTCTGATTTTAAGGTAGGGCCAGGACTGCAGTATGCTGTTTGCATATTCCATTGAAAAAGTCAGAACTGAGAGAGAAATAGAACAAAACAGAGGTGCTGTCTGAAGCTGCAGATGCTTTTCCAGATAGGAGATCTGCATATGGGGAGAGCTTGAACAATGGACCATTCAGGATGGCCTCTCTGGGACAGCACATGGGTTGTTTTGGCTGCAGAAAGAATATCCTTTGGAGAAGATATTCTTTCCTCACTCTTGAGAGAGGGAGACAGAGTAATGTCACTAAAACAATGCCTCAGAAAGACCTTCTAGGGAGGTTTCCCTTTAGTCCCATTTGAAATGCTAGAAGCCCAAATTTTTTTGTGTGTTTTTTGTTTTAATGATACATTCTTGTAAGGATTCGATCTGTCATCAGAGGGTGTATGAAATTCCCTCTGACAATTATGGGGGTTCCACCCATAGATCAAAAAATAAAAGAAAGGAGGAAGACAGAAGGAATAGCTCCCTGTCAATCAGCAGCCCAAGCCCCACAATTGCACTGTGCCAAAGGCTGCACAGCATGTAAGTTCTGATCATTCCCATCAGAAAACAACATTGTTAGCTAGGAACAGCTCAAAAGATTTTGCATGGGTAGCGCTTGCACGCACCCAAATTAGTAGCAGGTGTTCTACCCTATTGTATGTTAGTTCTGCGGTGGAAGGAAAGTACTGCCAGGTCAGCGATAGAAGGGGTTCACGCTTCCTTCTCGCTCCCCCATCCATTCTTCAGTTTCCAATCCATGCGGATCCCTGGCTTGGCCATCCGGCATGCTTTCTTGTCATCAGCACCATCAGTAATGGTTTCCTCGCTTCGGGTATGAGTCGGGTTGTGCTCCGTGCCAGAATGCTTTGGAAGGAAATCATTCCGAGTCAGCCTAATGCCATAACAAGCTCTGCAACAGCTGCAGCAGTGATATGCTGGCAAGCTGTGTTGACCTTTTAAAATGAATAAAGAATTACTATTTCCACAGCACATATAACTCTTGTCCCAACCTCTATCTGTGTGCCCAGACAGCACAGGCATGCTGCTGAATTTGCAAGGAAGCATTTTTTTATTTTTGCTTTTTTAATGTCAAATTTTATCAAATCCTGTAGAATTATTTTACAAAGGTTAATCCTCTGAAGTTTAACGTCAGACTATCCCATTCTAGAGGATGGCAAACAAGCTCTGAGAGGTTAAGGAATTTTGTAATGATCATACAGTGCACTTGTATTGGGCACAGGAATAAAACCTGGAACTTTCAGGTTTCAGTTCCCTGTTAATCCAAGCTCCATCCTTTAAAGAAACATGTAATTGAAGAAACAGGGTGTGTATACAGTGATTTTGTCCAGCAGTCTAGAGATTTCCCAAGCCAGAGAATCTGAAACCCAGATCTTGTTTACTAGCCACTTAACAATCTCCTCTATAGATTTGCCTTTCATCCAACAGCTATTGCTATCCTATAAGCCACACAGTGGTCAAATGTTTGGAGATCTTCACTCCACAGCTGGTAATCTGGCACCATCCCTTGAAGGAGAAAAGCTATACTGAAAAAACTCCAATTAAAAAA
>NW_010285928.1:0-3036 GCF_000690775.1 Eurypyga helias
AGCCCCGCTGCCAGAGCAGGATCCCTCTTTTGATTTTCCAGCTCAGAAACATTGAAATTTTCATTTCAACTTCATAAATATTGGTAATTGAAATGCTGTATAATGCCAGATTACCTTATTTTGTAATACTCTAGATTTTTGGAAGCAAGCTTCTGAATACCGTCGTGTTATCCTTAATTTTCCAATTACCTGCTTACTATAATTAAAAGGTGCAAGATTGAATAGTATCTTATTTTTATATCTGCATGATTTTTACATTTTTCTTCCATTTGAGGAATCCAGCTGAGTATTTGTCAATAAAGGTGTGTTTTTATGAAGAGACTTAACTGTGAAACAAAATCATAACTTCTATGCTATGTTTGGACAGTACCCCGTTAAATGGGATTCTAATCTTGAAGGAGATACGTGTTATCAAAACTATGCAGTCACAGGTCTGGCTTCAGAGTATATCGGGGTGCCTTGCACAACTGGAGGCAGCTGAGTTTCAGTGAGGATGGGTGGCAATAAAAAGGGAGGAGGGTGGCATCTGTTAGCCTACATCCATTTTAAAAGTGTGGTGTCTCAGTGGGGTAAGAAAATCCAAGGAGTAGGTATTTTATAACCTTATTCTGGAAATTCTGGTTAGCTGCAAAATGAACAAAATTCCTTTGTCTTAACTGTCAAGAGCCACTCTAGGAAATATGGCATTCGATTGCACTCTTTGTTGAGAGTTTGCTTGACAATAGATTGTAATACAGTAAGAATTTTGGTGTGAGGAGAATTATTGGAGTCAGATGTGAAAGAAACCAATGGCCTTCTTAAAGTTCAATATGAGATGTCTGTCAGGTAAGGGTAGAATCCACATTTAGGTATGACAGTAAGTCAGAATAATGAAGTTACAGGAGCTAACAATCAAACATGAAGGTTCTCATCACCTCAGCCATTCATGTTATCAGTAGGCAAGACTTAACCTGTATTTTATTGTGCTTTAATATCTCTCAAATTTATCCCCAGAAGTTAACATTTTCTCTTCATATTTTCAGGAACGCTATTATTAATCAACTTTTTAAATCTTCATTTTCTGATTTGTGATAGAAATTTAATTTTATTTTTGGCTCCAGTCTGACTCAGTAAACAAACTGTATGTATTATGCATACATACATACGTGTAAGTGTACTAGTTTACCAGCTGCTAGAATGAGGTTTGTTGTTAAGAGTACCACCCAGATATTTACGACAATGAATGGAAAAAATAACTTTTCACTTAAAAGGGAAAGGCTGGCTGATGCTACAGCATGGCTTGATTCAACTTGGAGTTGGGATTGGGGTACTGAGGTTGTTAGATTTAAAATGGGAAGGGCATGAATGGAGAGAATCTTTTATTTAAATTTTGATTCAATCTGCTATGTAGTTGGACTAGACACACTATAGATATATACACATCTACAATGCAGAAATTGAATATTAGAATTCGATCTCAACATTACCTCAAATGATGCTTGCTGATGATAAAATTTAGTCAGGCTTTAGTGGTGTACTTGATCCTTAATTCCTAACTTTGACATCTGTTTACAGAAGATACATGATTTCAACATTTTTCTGATGTAGTCAGTTTTTGCCACATGAGCATTAACTGAAGGATGCTTGAGGGTGAGAAGGAATCCTTACACTGTAGATACATGTATGTCCTTACTCTCTTACTAAAAATGCTTTGAAGTTTCCTTCAGAGCAGATGACGTTTTCAAACTTCAGATTCAGGTTCATGGATAGTAATGCAGAAACAGAAGCAGCAAGCTGGCGTTACACAAAGAACTTCAGTAATATTGTGTGTACGTCTGTGTGTATATCTATGCATGTAATTAATTAAAACAAGTAACAATGTAACACATCCAAGACAAGTAATGCATCTAAAAACTGATTTTTGGATTCCTTGTTGCATGCTTGTTTATTGTTTAAAATGAAGAAATAAATTGACTATTCAATTTTTGCCTTTTAATATAATTTGTAGGTTAAGATATGAGGCTTAGGTATGAAATATTCAACACTGAAATAACAAACATTTTCTGGTGTGGAAAGAACACAGGAAATTACTTATTATCAAAGCAATAACCTATTCTCGATGAAGGTAAATCTCAGGTGTCAGCATTTTTAAAATAAAAACCTGAAGTAGTTCTTTCTTCTTCAAACACATACCCAGTGTACGACAATAAGAAAGGATCATTAACACAGAAAATTCAGCATGAAGGTTGTTGTTTGTAATGACAGAAGGTTCTTCCAGGTGTATCTGTTAACACAGAGCTGACTGTGAAACTGACCTTGCAAGTCAGGCAAATAGGATACGAAGCAGTTTCTGTCAAGCTCAAATGCCTCAAGCAACTCAATAGTAGCATTCTTTTCCACAGCTTCTGCTGAGCCATTCGGTAGAGATGCATGCAGAGTATAGATACTTTTATTAAAATTGATGGGTGTTTACAGAACTGTGGGGAAACATTGCAGTTTCCTGTTAAACTGATTATGAAGATTCTGTAAGGAAAATCTGTTTGCATAAAATGTAGTCTGGAGATAACTGTGTATCTTAAGAGAATAATCTGCCAGATCTTTCCTCTGGGGGCCAGTGCACAGGTCTGTGAGTGAGTCACATCAGCATTGGTTATACATTAGCTTCTGACAAAAATATCTGGCAGTCTGCTATTAAATACGAAAACTTTTGCTGCTTTTCTGATCAGGATTGTGGTTGGTCCTCTGCTGTTTTCCCAGAAAAAGCAAGTGCTTGCCTATGCTCCTCACTGTAGGTAATGTTCTGTGACTTGCTTGCCATAAAAAGCAGAGCTGGGTCGGTGTAACTGGTCCCTCAGCAGTGTGAGGGAGTTACAGAAACCCTCTGCCACTTCAAGGGAGTCTTGCAGCCCTGGCAGGAGCCTTCTCCTCATCTTGCTTCAAGCACTGGTACCAAAGTAAGCATGAAACCGTGTCCTTCACAAGACTGGTGTTATTTCTTCTATGTATCAACTGGATCCCTTGTTGATACGTAGAACCCCACCTCACTACAACCTCCTT
>NW_010285929.1:0-3073 GCF_000690775.1 Eurypyga helias
CACAGCTCTGCCAGCACGGGATGCCAGGAGTGACAGGCTGTGCTGTGGCACCTGGGGAAATTGGGGAGCAGCCTCTGATGCCCCTTTGGACACCGCAGGGGCTGCAGACTGAGAACTGCACTTTTCCAAAGACTGAAGTAGATTTTGCATCTCTCCTCATACCTCGGGACAGATGGGATCTGCAGCAGCTTCTTCCTTTCTCTCCTTCTCAACAGCTCTTCACCCCTGGTGCATTCACCTCCCGGAGCACGATGTCTGGGGCCCTTTGCCCTCCACCCACACCTGCCTCTCCCCCCTGAGAGATGCCCCTGACACTGCGGTCCCTTGCCCTAACCCTGCTTTCCAAAGTTCAGCTGCTTGGCTGCAGGCAGCCCATAATACCGTTTTACAGCAAGGTGACCCCTGCTCTTTGGCGCTGTGCAACCCCCTGTCCGGCCAGCCGACGAGCCGGCCACCTAACGCGTTGTGACAGGTCGACTGGATGGAGCTCAGGGAGGGACCGCATCTCCCCCCTCCTCCTCTTGGTGGTGGGGTTGGCAGAGCGTTGTGTCCCCTGTGGCAGAGGGGATTTGGAGGAGCGATGGTGAGGGGATGGTCGTCACCCAGACCCTGCCACTGGCTCATCGGACACCCCAGCACAGAGCTAACTGGGGGGGCAGGAAGGCAAACCTGGTGCTCTCCCCGCACAGCACTCTGGTTGTGGGTTGATGTGTCACCTTTACCAGGCACGTCACCTCCTAGTTCTCCTCTGCCTCTTGTTGCTGTAAGCCAGTTGAAGAAAAGAAACTTGGGCAGAGTGGCTTTTTCTTTCACTTCCCTGCCCAACTTCCAGCGTGGCCACCCACGTCCATCCCATCCACTGCCCGGGACCCCTCCGCGGGAGCAGGCCCAGCACTGCTGCGGGGACAGTCTGTGACAGAGGAACAGGAGCATCTCACACTGGCATCATCAAAGGCAAACTTCCAAGGTGGGAAAAAAATACCCAAAACCAATTTATTTAGTCTCTTCCCCAGTCTCTGCTTTGGACCATCGTCTGTTTGACTTGCACCTAGTGAGCCACCTGAGACGGCTGTACAACACCCGGTCTATCCCTCACCCACGCTGTGTGCCAGCAGCAGAACGGTTAAGGATGATCTTCAGGACAGATATTCAAGCACTGGAAGCTGCTTTCCAAAACCTCCTTCAAGCCTCCTCAAGGCAGGGCTTTTGCTTCCCTCTTATCTGGTCAGGGGTAGGATCTCTGATCAGAAATGAGCCTGCCCTGGGGAAGGAGGCACAGCAGAACAACCCGCTGAAGGAGCCAGCCCTCACCTGTGATACCCTGCAAATCTCTGGGTTTCCAGAAAAAAGATGATGTTCCAAATCTCACCTTTGTACACTTAAAAACTTGACCCACCCTGGGGAGCAGAAACCACAAAGGAAGTCGAATCCAAAGTCAGTATTTGTAACGGTTGTGCTTCTGTATTGAGTCTTTGCATCTGGAAAGGGCTAAGATAGGTGGTTTTCAGAGAAATGAGCTTAGCAAAGCGAGCGTCTCCATGGATTTTGCAAAAGCCACATCCCCACAAGGACACTGAGGTTTACATCACTGTGATCGAGTCAGCTTGGGCATCTGGCCCACAGCCTGGCTCCGTTAGGCACTTTCTCCCAAGCTTCTGTGGAGAACTGGCTCTTTCTGGTGCCCAGCCCCCTCGGAGGACACAGCCTCAGCTGCCAAGTTCTGGAGCCAAGCTCTCACCTGGGGAAAATCACCCTCAGTTGCTGGACAGGTTAGTAGGAGGAAAATTGCGGGCCCAGGTGAAGTCACAGCTGGAGGTGAGGACCCACGGAGAGCAGAATGGCTGGAGATGGCCAGGTACATCTGTGTCCCAGCAGCGCCCAGTTGGGAGGCAGGAACAGGCAAGGGCAGCGCTGCCTGGCCAGGGTGGGCAGGAGCTGGACACCGCTGCCGGCTGCGAGCTGCAGCTGAGGAGGAGACAGGGAGGGAGAGAGGGGGGCAGGTGTCTTGGAAAGGACAGGAGTGACAAGGGCAAGGTCTGGATGTGTTAGTGACGGTGCGAGTGTGGTCCTGTCAGTGCCAGCCTTCATCCCGAGTGACAGGCCTGACAGCCTGGCCAAGGACGAGGAGCAGAGGGCAAAGGGAGTGGGGGGAGGAAGCTGTGTCCCTGATACACCTCACAGAGACCCCTTGGAAGGACCAGGTGGATGGGAGTAGGAGCATCTCCTGCTGGATGCGCCCAGTCAGGGCTGTGGGGTGAGGGGGGTTTGTGCTGTGCATTTTCCCTTTGAGAAGAGTCCCAACAGCATCCCATTCTCTCCTATTTCCTGTCCGTTGAGCCTGGGCATTTCCTTGGCTCTCCTTCCATGGAAAACGTGTTTCCCTTGCTGCTCACCTTGGCAGAAGAGTGTGGGCTCGGTTAACAAACCTGCATCCCAGTCCCACCAGAACACTGGGATGGAGCAGGTGTGTGGCTGGATCAAAGGCTGCCTTCCCCAAACACCTTGCTCCACGGTGGGAGCCTTTGGGATGGGCAGAGCCAGCTGGACCAGCCCCAAACAGGCTTTAGCAGATGGTGCCCCTGCCCACGCTCTTTGGGGGGTGGGTGTCTGTACCGGGTGGGCAGCAGCAGCCTCTGTCCCGGTGGTAAATCAGCTGTGGAGACAAACTGGGATGAAAACTAGCAAGACCTGAGCATCTTCCTCTAGGAATAAAGGTTTAAAGCTGGATTTTAGGTCCAGACCTGTAAGCAAGAGGGCATGCTTGGAGGAGAGCAGTCTCCCTCCAGCAGTGACGTTCAGATAGGAGGGGGCCCTCAGTGTTTAAAAGCCTCCAAGGGATTTTTCTTCCATGATTTTAGGCCTCTCTTGCCCGTGGGAGCATCTGCAATCCCAAAACCCACAGGCTGCGCGGTTATCCAGCTGTTCCTCGGAGAAAAGCCGCTTTTGCGGCTCGTGACCCTGCTCGCTGCCTCGTTTTTCCCGTTCCTGCCTCCTCGCTCCCGCTGCGTGGGCTGTAGGCGGGAGGGCAGGGCAAACCCAGCCCCTGGGCAGTCCCGCGGGTGTGGCTGGGCTG
>NW_010285930.1:0-3030 GCF_000690775.1 Eurypyga helias
AACTGTGGATCCAGGGTTTGTCCGCATGACAGTGTTTAGTAATCTGTGTGTCCCTTAAATCCTGCCCTCAGATGCACTGAGGAATATGACAGTGTTCCATGTTTCTTAAAAGCAAATTCCATTATGACACTTTATCTGTCACAATAAACATTCCTCAAATCAGTTTAATTTACAAAGCACCAATTTAAATAGATTTCTTCAAAAGATATTGCATTTTGGTATTACCATTCTTATCACATTTATAGCTTTCATGCACAGTGCTTCCATATTGCTTTGGCACAGCCTATGTGCCAATGACTGTTAGCAGGATGTAAAGCAACATTTGGATTGGTAGTTAGCACAAACCTTGCCTGACTTCTTAATAACTATAAAAAAATTATCAATATGTCATATTAAAGCATGCTGTACGTTTGGAGCTGTTCCAAGGTTGTATTCTATTACTCTTAGAGACAGAAAATACTAAGTTCCTTAATACAGGAAATAATTAAGGCAGAATTCAGCTGAGCAAATGTAGCTGGTTTTCACCAGTTTTACATCTCCCTATGCTACCTTCAAGGTCAGTGGGGAGACACAGGCATTCGTTGGTCCTGACCCAGACAACTATATAGGCCAAGCGACTCGAGTCTTGCAAGAGCCTATCATGACCATTTCAGTATAAATACAGCCTAATAAAACAGGATTAGATACAGATATGTACACTGAGTAACAGGAATCTTGTCCTTATTGTTTCTGTTTGCACACATCTTCCATTCACCGAATATTACCTGAGTTAATTAAAAAAAATTAAAATTCTTTATGCTTATATAAACAAATGAGAAGTATCTGAAATGAATGCAAGCTTATTATTTACTTTCATCTCAACTTCCTAAAGGAGCTGACAACCTCAAACACTAAATTTGCATAAAGACATATAATTGATCTTGGAGTTAAAAGCCATGGCAAGTCTCAGGTACACATGGTTAAATTCTCTAACTCCCCAAAACAGTATAACCTCATCCATAGTGTCACTGCAAGCAGTTCCTAGTTATTCCACCCTCCAAGACTGGCAATGCATATGGTACATCACCGACTGCCATGCCTAGAACTGCCTGTGAAATCCTTACAGATCTAAATACTATTTTTCATACTGTCCTACTCATTTTCTCTTGAAGGAAGTGGAAGGGAAAGATGGAAGGGGTGACTCCTCACCAGGAGCCAGCTACTCTAGTTCTCTTATTTGCCTCTTTTATCAGCCAAAAAGCTAAAATAACCCATTGTAACACAGAGGTAATGTGCTCATAATGGACATAGAGACTGATGCCTTTGATTTTCTGGCTTTCCTTCCTTAAACATCTGCTGGTAAAACCACTTTCCTGGGAGATCTCAGCAAAAACACTGTCTTCCACAAAAAGAAGTGCAATTGCAGATATAATTCACAACTGGAAAAACACATCACGAAGCCAAAATGTTATCCAGAAATAATTATTTAGCAATTTTAAATATAGTTAGGATTCTCTGAATGACAAAAACCAGCAACCAGGAGTACAAGGAGAACTAACGTAGGCTCTAAAGACCCAAAGTTGAACAGCAGAAGCAACATAACTCTCTCCACTATGGTTCCTAAAAATGATGATTTACCTTTTTAAGGACATATGGACCTGAGCACAATATAGTTATTTGCTGCAGTTCATAGCATTGAAACAGATAATACAATACAATAAATACTCTGCTATGCGTAACGTAACATAACATACTAACTAAAGCACAAATCCAAGAGGGTGGGAAAATGGTTGACAAACTGCATAACATCCCTCCTTTGAGAGAAAGGACTGTATTGTGGTCACTCCCGCAGGGAAATTTCCTGCATGGCAAGAAAACGAAGCAGAGTCTGCAATGCGAATGCCTATTTTGAGACCCTGTGGGAGCAGGAGAAGGAGAGAAACTATAATATTCACCTCTATATTAATTATTCCTTATTTTTCTTCCCCCTCAGTCCTAATGTTGTTTTTATGCAGCTATTTTCATTTGTTAAATTATAATTTATTGCAGATAACTGAAAAGGAAAATAAACATATGAATGCCTTGTACTTATAAAAGTGAAACCCAGTATGACAACAAAATTGCTAATATGATAAAAAATTTATATCTAACCAAGGCAGAATATCAATCCTGCTTTCTGGCTCACATTCAGTCTTATGAAGGGACAGAACGAACACTTTTAAAAATACATTCATAAATAACACACCAGCACAATCCAATCAGAACAAAAGTTTCTTTCTCCAGGACCCAAAAAGTATCACCAGGCACTCACACTAGGAAGAGTCACAATGCTCTCAGACATTTTACTCCTTTTGGGAATAAAGCAGAAGACTCTCTCTATTGCACAGGCCCTTTTAATGACAGATAACGTAGTGGGCATGAGCTACGCTGGGACAGCATTTCTGACACCGCAAGTGCTGCCCAAGACAGCTCTACAAATGCCTTCCTATGTCCTCCCATTTGGAGGATGCCAGGGCAAAAAGAGCCTCACCAAAAACTCACCCTGAAAAGTTTACATACAGGAAGGTTAAGTGGAGTCAACGTCAAATTTTTCCCCATCTGTTTTCACAAATAAAAGTATCAGTGGACAACGAGGAGTCAAGGATATAAAGCACTAGGGCATGCATTTACTGCATTTGCAGCCAGTGACAATCAGGTGCCTTAATGTGGTCTCATCATGACTGGGAAATGGTGACGAACAGCTGACAAGCAGAGAGAAATCCAGGAAAAATCTCTCATCTCCCCAGACATAAGTGGTTCCAGAATCACTTCCATCATTTAACATCACTTATTTGACTTGTTGGTGTTCACTGCTACCCACCAGCACAATAGCACAGTTGCAGGCAAGAAATGAGCGCTGTTCTTCAGTCTCAGAGGCAGCTGAGCAGTGTGTACAGTACTTCCAGGGCAATTATGTTACATGATGCTCTAAAATAAATTCAATTATTAAACAACACCATATGTCACTTCCCTCCAGCTGAAAACACAACATACGGAGACTTTGTTAAAAAA
>NW_010285931.1:0-3043 GCF_000690775.1 Eurypyga helias
GTCTGTCCAGATCCCTCTGCAGAGCACAAGAGGATACCCCAACCTAAACACCAAAGCTTGGGCCTGAGCATTGCTGTTCTTCAACCTTTCCTACACCGTAATGCTTCTGAGCCACTCACAACCCTGATCTCAAGTTAACCCAATTACAGAAACCAATTTTCAACCACCCATGCTATGACCTCTCTGGAACAGGTGTTCTGCACAGAATCCAAAGAGTCAGAGCTCCCTGAAATATGTATGTGCTTATGTTTGTACACACAACAAGTGAGATTCTTAATTCCCATTTACTTAATTCACAAAACTCTGAAAGGTAAGAAGAGTTACACGGAACTAATTCAAGGTTTTGATGGCCAATGGATAATTCCTAATTTTCCATGGTAAATGGTTAAGTAAATGAACACTAAAGTATAATGGGATTTAGTGTAGTCAAAGATGTCAACCACATTCTTTACAATGTTGAGTGGCGAGTATGTATTTATCCAGCAAGGAACCATTGGACTCTTCCCCACACTACTGCCAGAGAGCTCTCTGGTTCATTTCACATCCTGGGTATCAAGCCTGGGGGTTATAAATACCCTAATGGACTTAGCAACAGTTACCTACAATCCTCTCAATGACAGAAGTTTGCTTTCCTAACGCTTGATACATTTGGCAGGGGACAGTTTTCACTTCCAGCATGTTTGTGTTTCTTCTCTGAAACAAGCTGAAACCAGACTACGACACTTGGTGCACTCTCAGTCAAAATAATCGAGTCTAAACATGTACCTGCATTTCCTTCCTCAGACAGGTACAGTCGGGATCTCACCACAGCGCCGGCCGGCAGAGAGCTAAGAGGCTGCGTAACCACACATCAGCCACGCCAGCCTGGGCTGTGCCGAGACCCGAGTCCAACAGTCCCACAGCAGCCTGTCCCTGGGATCAGGTCCTGTCCCTTGATTCTCCTTTCAGCAGCTCTAAACGCGCTCCCTGGGCAGTGCTGTCACTCCTCCGCACCGTGAGAAGTCGGTACTGATGCCACTGCAACGTCACAACCCGAAGCCAACCCAAGGCATGAACAGCAAATACACTGAATTCGTAAAGGCTCAAGGCACGTCTCTGCTCCGTGTACATGCCGTATTTCAAACCCTCAAACCCTTCTTTCTGAACCCCTCCTACGTCATTATAAACCCAGAAAGTAGAGGGAAAAGGAAAAAAGAAAAACCTCTTCCTTCAAGAGAGAAATACATTGCAAAGAGAGGCTAAACAGAATTCTCTTTGAGACAGGAAAATAAGAAATGCAGGAGCTATTAAAAGGCAGCAACTGAACGAGCTACAGCTGCACAAACTTCCCCGTTTTCAGAGCCCCCCACCCCAAGCTGTCAGGCTCGCCGCCCCGGAAATGCGGCGCTTCCCCACGGCACAGGTACAGCGTAGCGACGGGAACGATTCCTGCGAATGACTCGCATTGCTAAATAAGAGCATACCTCCGTGAAACTTCCAGTCAGGGATGATTTATTTCCCCACCACATACGGCACGGCTTTTCATCTATTTTTCCCAAAACTGTTAAAAGAAAAATCAGGTGAGGCACATATAACTACAGGGTTTAAGGCTTTTTGATACAGGAAGAAGTTCAAGATGGTAAAAGAACAATGGTGATGAAGAAGAGGAAACAACTGACAAGAAAATTTAGAATTAGAGTGTTGAACGACTTCTCCTTTTGCTTTGGCTCTCCGCGACAGCACTGAATTCCCACCACTGAAAGCTATATATTCCAAGAGGGAATCCGCAGCAGCTCTAGGGGACTAAGACCCAGCACACACTTCAGGGGTGTACCTGGGACACAGCAGGTGAACTTGTGTCAGCTACCTCAGGATCCTCAACCGTCCCTACCCAGCAGAGCTTCTGCTGCTGTAGACGGAATTAACCTCCTACAGTGGACACAGCCCATGTTGACAGTCACAGCACACCCGCTCCCAAACGACAGAAGTCAGCCCAAAATCGCTCCCCTCTCCCAGTAACCGTGCCCGCACATCAGCCTGTGCCACCATGGAGCTGACGACCAGCGAGTATGAAAAATTCTCACTGCCGAGCAAAGCAAATCTTGTGGAATATATCCCATTTTAGCAACACTCTTCCTGCAGTACTTCCACGGCATTTCTTCAAACATTTTTTACAAAGCCAAGAAGGCAGCGGGCTTCTCTACTGTTTAAAATTTGCCGCAAGAGCATCCCCGCACGGTGCGTACGGAGACACGCCACCAGCGCACAAAGCTGCGAGCTGCCACCCCATGGAACAGCTGTGACAACTGGCGCCGGCGTTCCAACCCCTGAGCTCCGCGGCAGGCTCAGCGTCCCGCCAGCGGGCAGCGCGGGTGACGCAGACCTCGCTCCTGAGAAAGCGTGCTCGTCTGGGGACACACAGGCTGGATCACAGCGAGCGCATCCTCGGAAAGAGGAACCAAGAACAAATGGTTTCTTCCATTTCCTGTTCAACAAATACTACCAGTCGTGTTTCGCCCGCAGAATTCACTGCAGCGATATGACCCAGACTTCAGGCATGAAGAAACATCCCAAGGAGGAGAAGTGTTCACCGAGCTGGATGAAGTCCATTCACATGGTGCTAGGGGTGCTTTCAAGAAACGTATGATCTTGTGCAAGTGTACACAGAAGCCCGAGTCACCATGGGAAAGGGACAAAACGTTGATAAGCCCATGTCTGTCTGGTGGGCAGAGAGAAATGGGGGCAGATGACAAGCCCAGTGTAGCCATACACCTGCGGGAACTCCCAACAAAGCCAAGGAAAATTACTGTGTCTATAAAGTCTTTAATCCAGGCAGGCCCAAAGCACTTCACAAACTCCAAGGAAATGTTTTTTGATAGTTCAAAGATGTTGAGACTCTTCCCGCTCAAAACTCTTGGCCTTTCTATAACCAACTTATTCGCTCTCCCTAGAAAATCACAGCAATTCCATGTTACTCCTGCTGACATATTTCCTATTTTGCCATATACTGTATTGTCACTTCTCAAATCAGAATCAGACAGTGGTTTGGGCTGGAAGAGACCTT
>NW_010285932.1:0-3076 GCF_000690775.1 Eurypyga helias
CCCAGCCTGTACTTGTGCTTAAGTGTTTATTTTTATTAAACTTATGAACTGGGATAACAGAAATCAAGTCTTAAATTTGCTCCAATGAGTAGATTTGTATCCAAAAAAGAATCTTGTCTCCAAGATGTTGACGAAGTGCACTTTTGCCACTGACCATTACAGGTGGCAAAGGTGAAAATATACAATTGATAACTGTTTGAGAACTATTGCATTTAGTTAGACACTTGTAATAAGCTGTATCATTTCTTACCACTCTTCTAAACAGCGTGGCATCATAGATTATAAAATACTTGCTTAGCTATGAAATTCATAGTATAAATTGTATCTCTGGTAGAAATTTTTGGGCGTCAGGCTCAGAAATGCAGAGGAACAGGTACTTTTCCGTTTGTCAACCAAACTGTATAACTCTGTGTCCACAGACTCTAGTACACCAAATTCCAAAAGTGTCCAGGGGTTCCAAAAATTAGCAGGCCAACTGATGAAGAAAAGTCCATCATTCTCTGTTAAGCACAAAGATCCCCAACCTCTATCTATGCAGATGATTGGTGGCCATTGTGAGAAAATGCTGGGCAGGTATGACTATATAGGTATTTAGTGTAGTCTAGACATCCTCCACTGTTCAGTGAAGGAAAATACTCAGTGTTGAGAGTATTTAGTTGGCTCTGGCCAAGGATGACTCTTCTCGCTGCTTTTCACATTGATGCTCAGTATCTGGGGTTTTGCCCACACAATTGGCCCAAGTTGTATGTGCTGTCTTGTTAGCCTCAAATTATGTGGGAAGAAACCTTTAGTTTAATTTTTCTGTGGTATTCTCTGCTTTTTATCTTAAACCTTAGTGTCTGTACTTTTAAAAATAGTTCCTGTGTTTTATGCATACAAGATCATTGTTCAGCTGTGAATGAAGTGATTTTACTACAGGTTGGAGATTAGACTGTGTTTAAGATTGATTTGGAAACACTTTTAAGAAAAATGCAGTAGGGAAATTAAGACAATAGCTTCAGTTTTACCTCTCTGAAATTTCTGATTGATCTGAGAACAATGCGCCTTTTTTTTTTCTCCTCCCTATTTTTCTCCTGGATGCATATTTTACACATGCATACAAAAGGAAATGAGCAGGTTTTGCACCTTTTATAGATTCAAGCTTTATTCATACGTACTGGAAAACTGTTTCTGTCACTCTTGAAGAAGTAAGTATTCCAAAACCCCATAATAGGAACCACATTATAGGAGATTCATAATTTTAAAAGGGGCGGGGGGAGGAGGGAATAACATAAAAGCTGCATTGAATTCCACCATCTGTTGATCACATTCAGTTAAAAAAAATATTATTGCCTATCAGATTGTTATTTTTGTAATGCCTTAGGTGTTTTGAAGACTGATTGTCAGTTTATAGTACAAAGCTTTTTGGATCATATTTCCAAACAAACTGATTTGGATCAGGACCTATCATGTTCATATAATATTCAAAGCTTAAGATGAATTTTTGTAGGTGAAAAAAAAAATTTAAGTCCTATTCTTTAGAGATTGTGTATATCAACACCAAACCTGATGGAAAATTTTATACTCTATGTGCTGTAAGTCTTTAGAAGAAATTACAGGAATGAAAAGAATAAATTTCTAACATTAATAATAGCTGTGCTACTTGATTCTGTTGCAGTCTGTAATCTAAAATTCTGGTTGTTCTATTCTACTTTGCCCAGCATAAGAGAGAGACTAATATGGAAGGGTAACAGGAACAAGGTTAATTTATTAGATTTCTCCATAGAAAATTCTCTAAAATGTCCTTTCCATGTCAAGAAAGGAAATATTTTTCTTGTGGGACTCTTACATAAACACAAGACAATTGTGTGGCAAGAAATAAATTCATTGATTGAAGCCTGCTTTCCTGATAGCATATTGTCTGCAAATATATTTATGCGCTTGCTAGCTATTCTAACTTTGTTTTTACGTGAACAAGTTCAAATAGCTTTGGAGAATGTATTTGAATATATAGGTTATTCATGTTAATAGCAAGTCGTGGTATGATACTGGAATTTCTTGTTAAATTTCTAAGTCTGTGGGTCTGTGATTGGATTTTTTTTCCTCTACATTTTGCTCAGGCTATTTTATATTACATCTGGATACTTTCCTTTTAGCTGGAGGATGTGGACTATAACTAGAACTTATTAAAACATACACAGTTTATTAAACATAAAAATACCGTGAAACATCTTGAGGATTACTTTCATTTTATACACTTACATATTGGGAAATTAAGGACTAGATTTTACCAGTTACAAGTTATGAGGGTGTCTGAGTCTCCAAATTCTCATTTGATCAAAAAATATTTTAAATTGATTTGTTGACAGGTTGAGAGTTTAATAATAAACAGCTCTAGCTTACTGTCAGAGAACAGCATTTCTATTGCAACAGCAAGTGTAGGTATATATGCCACAGATGATAGGCACTTTTATCAAAATGTATATATGTTCTCAAATACTGTCCGTATATTTACTGGTGCAAATTTTTTTCCTAGGATTTTTTTTTTCCCTAAAGGTATGGAAGAGATGGAGGTTTCAGTTTATATGAGTTGGGTATCACTTGGCTTTTAATGCATTAGTGAGAAATTAAATTTGTGAAGCTGTCTTGTGTTATGTACACTTCCTCGTGGAAACAGACTGCAGTTTATCTCTATTATTCAGTGTGCAGGTCAACATGCTTGTTGGGCAAGTGTTCTTTTCTTTCATTTTGTGAGTGTGAGAAGCAAGACCTTTCTGCAGATAGGGCATTGTTCTCCATATCCATTAACAGATGTCAGCACATGCCTCGGGCTGGGTTAGCAAATACCAGTCACAGAATCACATTCCATCAAGGCTGATGGGCTGTGTCTTCTAGGTCAGACACATGGTCAACACATGTTGTTAGAGTCCAGTTCAGACTCCTTAATAGTACTTCTAGCTGGGAGGTATTTTTAGTATTATTTTGGTTTGATTTTTAGGAATTTAAACTCTTGAGTAGGTTATTTTCTCCCAAACGTGTCTGGTAGTAAAGTGTGTGTGAGTACAGCAGCGATTAAATAGAATCATAGAATCACAGA
>NW_010285933.1:0-3050 GCF_000690775.1 Eurypyga helias
GAGGGTGCACTCAATGCCAGCATCCGTGTCACCGTCCTTGGCAACCCCAAGTGACTGGGATATAGGGGCGCTGTGATCCTAAGCAGGGTACAGCTTAGCAACCTCTCAGGGGGATTATTCCACCTCAAACTCAGAGCTTGCAGCAATCAGAGTCATTTACTTAAATAATCAGTTTGCATGAAAGGCATTTCACAATAGCTCTACAGAAACCAAACCCACCTGTCTGCCAGGGGATTCTCAAACCTCTGCGGATGCAAAAACCTTTTACTTGGCTATTCTTTGGGGAGGTTTTGGTCTTTTTTTAATCCTGCAAGAAATGCTGTTATTTAACAATACCTCTCATTTTTTCCTCAAAAAAACTCTTCATATACATTGGTTTCATCAGGAGCTAGCTTCTTATTACCCACAAAAGCTGCTGAAACTGTGGGTTTTAGACAAAATTCCACCAGATCATTCTTCTCTTACATCTCTCATGCCACAGAGTCTGCCTGTGCTTGGTGCTGCCCCACAAGCACTATCTTTCAGAGGATCAACAGCCGAAGAGTAGCTGTCAGATTTACACGAGCAGTGCTGACGAGCTGGGTTACGAGCACTTAACGTCTCTGAACCACAGCACGTGACAGCGTCTCCCCTGCCACCGGCGCTCAGCCAGAAATGTAAAGCCTTTCGACGAAAACTCAGCTGTGACATCTGCTCCCGAAACTTCTGACCAAATGTCGTTTCGGGAGATTGGAAATCTCCCCTAGCAACGTTGTGAACAACAAAATCAGAGCAGCTCGGAACGGTCATGGAGTCTTTTGTTTGGCCTTTAACTGATCACGACGCTGCCCATCGGAAACTGTCGTGATAGTGTGGCCAGACTGCCTCAAAGGAATCCCTTTCACTCTGGCCAACTCCCTGCTCCCAGTCCAACGCCACCATCCTGAAGGTTTGAAAAACCAGACTTTTCTTCTTCCTGTTGTTCACGAGGGAGGGGGAGGGCGAAAGGAAGGGATGGAGCAGGTGAGGTGTTGGAGGGACCCCCGCGACAGGAGATCTTTTTGGTACTCCTGACACCCAGTTTACTCAGCTGATTAAAGGGATTAAAAAGTCATTAGTATAGTCTGCATTTTTCACCCACTGAGACCCAGACACAACCCAGGACACCTGCGGAGGTGAAAACAACCACCACCACCGTTCGAAGCGTAACATCCCGGACCCTTACTGAGCAGAGGCTGCTGGCTGCGCTTCTCCAAAGAACTGTTTTCACATGGTTGATGCTGCAGTCTGGAAATGAAATGACCACACACCGGAAGACACAGAGAGACAGGAAGCATTGGTGACAGGTTGCTTATTTATAGAGCTTTCACATAAATCAAGCCAAAATCTTTGACAGAACCAATGACAGCGATTGATTCTTATTCATACTGTTTAAAAAAAAAAAAACATACCTCTGCACCAGCAGTACAAAAGGAAACAGTGATGTTTTCCTCCTCAAAAATAAAACCCACAGCCCCTTAAATGTTTGGGAAACAAGACAGTGATATGTCACGGTTGAATCATCTCCCCATAATGCAACTCCCATCCATCACTTGCATCAGCATGGTATTATTTTTATTAACTACGGTGGATCTCCAGCAACAATCCAAACCAACGATTCCAAACTAAGAGGGAGCACTGGGCAGGCTCATTAACAAAGATCACATGGGCACGGGAAGGTCGGGAATGGCAATGGAGAAGTGACCTCTGTGGTTTAAGGAATCCGAGCTTTGTAAGGGTAACCCCGATCGACTCAGCAGAGTCGACTATGAGGACATAAGGCTTTTCCCCATAAACGGAAACCTGAAGGTGAGGTTTCCAAGGAGAAACTCCCTCAAGAAGCCTGGAGACTGCCGTGGCAATTGCTATGCTGCAAGATAAGGATAAAAAGCCACAAAATTAAAGCCAAAGCGTGACAAATCACATGACCCACTGTATTTACAGATATCAGGTGGCTCCTGTATCTCTGGGCTTTCATTGGTATATATCCTCTTTTTCTGAAGGAATGACTGCTGGCTAGGTGAAAAAATGCAAACACGGCCGTTTCTCCAAGATTTCCTGCGGAGAAGCACTCGCCGCTCACGTGCAGACGTGCCGGATCACCACGGCAATCCCGGCGCACATCACTACAGTTCCTGCACGCACACACGGCAACTCTGCCGGCTGAGAGGCCTGTTGCACCACCGGAGTCCTTCCGCACAGCGCACATGCGGAGTCCGGCATGTCAAGGGCACCCGGAGCCTTACCGCACATTCCTGACCAGCGAGTAGCTGTAAAGCCTCTTTCAAACTTGGCTGGTTGAACTCTAGCCTGATCCCGAGGCTTTCCGTTGCACTGCGCTCAACTAATTTAAGAAGTCTTGAGCAGACGTAGCGTGGCTGATTCCAACTGCTTTTCACGCAACAGATGTAATCATTGCTATATTGATCTGGCAATATATCACCCCTTTCCCAAGAGTGACAGCTCTGCCCTTTAAACAATGTTTTTTTATCCTCCACATCAAAAGCGGCCTGCCCCTCGATTTCCAAGTCTTTCTCCCAACAGAGGAAACAAGGACATATGATCAGCAGCTTTATGCAATATATAGTCTCTCAATTATCTATAGAGAAGCATCACTATTAAATACTCATCTTCTAATTTATAGCATGTAGTTGCAGCTAATTAAAGTTAGATGATCACCAGCTATGAAAGATTAAATTCAGGGCTTAGGAGACCATTGCCTTTGATGTTATGAGACCCAGCTTCTAATTGACTAGGACATCAATCAGATTGTTATGAAGCATTAGTAATCTGCTGCTTCTATCAGCTGCGGTACAAATTGAAGTTTATCCAGCCTAGCTCAGAAATACAGAATTTTTAAATGTGCTGGCCATTTGAGGAGCACCGGCAGACAAAACAGAAGCACCTGCATCTCCCTCCCAGGAGAGCATCAGTTGCTCCCCTGCTTCTCTCTTGCACGGGCCCAGGGTCCTGCAGAGATGAGCCATTTATCCCATAACCTAACGCGACCAAGCTGTGTGGTGCGGTGACAC
>NW_010285934.1:0-3054 GCF_000690775.1 Eurypyga helias
TTTCAGAACTGAAGAGAAACTCATCCTGCAGGGCAGCTCCAGCTAGCCCAAGAGGATTACAGAAGGGCTGAATCTGTAGCGTACACTTTCATGAGCAAGGTGACTTCAGAGTGAAAAAGCCCCTTTCCAAAGGAAAAATTCAGACCGTGCTAAAGAACACAGTAAGGAACTTCAGCCTGACACACCCTGGAGCTCAACGGGGGCTATTCAATAGCCCTGGGTCTTCCTCTGGCATTCAGTCAAGGCACAGGGACAGACCGGGGTGCCCCTAAACTAGAAATCAGCTGCAATCCTGTAACAAAGCAGGGTTCACCAAGGGGAGGGCTCTGAGCACAGCCTGTGATTCAGAAGCAGAGCAGGAAGGCGATGACGTAGCTTGCAGAGTGGCTAAGCCCCGCGCTGGGCAAAGCTGTCGGCACCGAGCAGTCCAACGGCCCACCCCAGAGCTGGAGGTCAAACCCGAATGCGTGCACAACGCAGGAGAAGCGGGTATGTCTGGGGGCTGGTCACGCTGGCAGAATCACCCACGAGCTTTAAGCGTCACTCACCTTCTGTAATGAACGGTACTGTGCCCGGAGTGAGGGGGGCAGAGTAGAATAAGAGACCCTCACCACAGGTCAAGCTTCAGCTCATCTGTCGTGACAGGAGGATGTTCTCCGTCAGCATTACCTCCTTCTTACCGAGCGCAGATGTCTGCTCTCAGTTAATGCGAGGCAGCAGCCTAGATTTTCTCCACATGGTGAGGAGGCCCTTCCTTCTCTCCCCTGGGGTCACTGGGAAAGCTTGAAGCTACCAAGAATGACTCTCAAAGCTTCCTCAGGCCCTGGATGCCGGAGAACGTGGTCGCTCAGCAGGTGAGAATTAACCTCTGGCTCAGTATCTCTAGAGGTGAGGAGCCTCAAGCTTCCAGCACCTCAAGATTTAGGAGGTCAAGATCACATTTCCTGGAGTAGAATCACAGTAATGGACAAATTCAGGACAGCGCCTGCGCTACCTGGATTGCTCCACATACAAAACCAGCTGTGGAAAACCGAGCGGTGCCTAATCATAAAAAGTTGGGCTTTATAAATGAAAAGACTTGGCAAAAGTTATTTTCAACAGCAAAAACCCTCCCCCATTTTAATTAAACGGTAAACCCTCACAACGGAACTGCTGCTGGAAGTACTCAGGTTCGTTAACAAAGCACGGAGAGACAAAGCACGCAAGAGACCAGCAGCGCCAACAGCCCACCGAATAAGATGTGGGGAGTGAAGCTCAGGGAACTGGCTAGAAAGACACAAGGGTTGTTTACCCGTTTTGGAAATCCAGATGTTACACACGTATGCAAAGACATACCAACAGCAAATGAAGGGAGCGCAGATCTTTCGTGTAGTGAAAAAGGTTCTTCAGCACATCTTGCACAGTTTTATCCTCTGAGAGATGCTAAAAAGAAGAATAGTTGAGTGATATTTTAATCACCTAGATGCTAAATATTAGGTTATATTTTCATCATCTCAGCAAATCATTCCATTGTCACCTAAGAAATACCAGTTAGCTAGCTTTCAGAAAGAGCTCGGCTTACACTTGACAACACAGCTCTTCATAGCTCGACTTTCTGGTCTGGTTTTTGTGACCCTTCCAATTTTATCTCCAGACTTCAATAAGACTCTCTATTACAATTTGATTTATTCCATATCAGGCTCAAACAGCAAAAGGAAATACTAATCTTAGGTAAAGGCTTTACACTTACAAACTGGTCTTACTTTAGAAGTTTTACTAAAACCAAGTATAAAGAGCTTTACATACCTGAACATTGCTGTTCCATTTTTGTGCAAAAGACTCATCAGGAAAGTCAGTAGGGAGAGAAAGCTGTTCCTTGAATATCCTAATGTATTGTTTAAATTGAAAGGAATTCCTCACATATATCTGTCGGTGAGAGAACCTTGATTTCACTCTCTTCTCCAAGAGCTCCAGGATATCCTTGTTACAAAAAAATAAAGATAATTAAGAAAAGCAGATGGATTTTACAAAGTAAATAGTGTTGAAAAACCCACAGAATTATTAAATTCTCTGGGTTAAAATGTTCTAAAGACCACCTTTGTTAATTATTATAATCGACGTGCCTTGAAATGCCTAACAGCTTGCCGTTTCCCGAGCACGTGATGCACTGCATCATACGGGGTAATTAGTTGCTAGGATACCCAGCAAAATTTCTGCATTGTTTATGTAAATGTTTCAAAGTCCGAATTCCAGGTATTTCAGCCTATGGGGGCTGGAGAGGAGGTGTCTGGCGAGGAGATTGCAGGTTGGCAGCTGTCAGTTCACATGCCTTTTCTCAGGCTGAAAGAATCCAGCTTAAAAAAAAGCAAGTAAGAGCCAGTATTTATCTTCTAAGAGTGTCCCAAGAACCAGGCAAGCCTGCCATCAAGTTGTTGGTTGGAGATGATGGAGAACAGCTTACTTTTCTCAGAACAGACTGGCAAGCTGTGGGATTCATCCGTTTAGAGAAAGACAGTCCCATTCCCCTACCCGATACTGGGCCAGAACGATTAAACTCCGACTTTCTCGGAACTCTGGGTGGGCCTTTCTGTTTTTAAGGGGTTTGGTGTGTTGGTTTTGGGGGTGTTTTTCTTGCTCTTAAAAAAGGCTTTAAGAATACTGAAATTCCTCAAAGACAGTGCTAAGAGCAAACAGAGAGCCAACAGCGCAAAACATAAAACCCCTTTTGATTTAGAAGTGGCCCACAGCAGGGATTGAAAAAGAACAGCCACAGTGCAGCCCCTGGGGACTCTACCTCAATTAAATCCCAAAGCAGAATGATACATGGTTCTAAATAACAGCTGAGGACACCAGAGTCGGTGCAGTAGTGAAGCAAAAGAAAAGTCTGTGATTTACTAAGTCAGCCAGTAACGATTCTATTAACTTGCAGAAATCTGCCCAGCTAAATATCACCTAAACCCAATCAGCCCCACATTCAGGCTTTGAGGACAGGAATAGTTAAGATCTTTCATAACCCAGCTACCTTGGCCACAGTTTACTGACAACAACAGGGTAATTTTTATTAAAAAAAAAAAA
>NW_010285935.1:0-3079 GCF_000690775.1 Eurypyga helias
CCCCTGCCATGGGTAGAGACACCTTGCACTAGAGGATGGTAATGATAACATCTCAGCCACAAAGCTGGTTTTGCAGCTTGAAGGAAAAATTCCATTTAGCAGGAGAGAAGTTTAGTAAACAAGGTGAGGTAAGGGAAGAGAGGAAGAACTGTCCCATGGATGCTTACGACAAAATAGGGAGGTTTTGTAAATGCTACGTTTCGACATCCCAGAACAGTGGTTATCATTTGAAATTCAACTTTTCAGGGTGGGCATCTTAAAAATAACCTTGGTTAAGGGTTTTTTTTTTTCCTCTCAAGTGCTTGCCTGTATTACTGTGTCCTTCATGAGCAGAAAAAACGTTTTTCATTATGCCAACCAGTCAAGTAGAAAACTGTCTTGCAAAACAAAGGTCAATTGAAATAGCTATGATGCAGTTACATTTTGTTCGAGTTCTAGAATGTAAAATACGCTGGTACTCTTGTCTGATGTAGACCCCTAAAATGCAGTGTTGTATTATGTAACATGCTATTTTTCTTTCAGGTTGAAGAGCTCACTAAGGAAATCCATAGTGGGACGGAGAAAGATACATCTAGCATAGAAGTACAGACAGAGGACTATGCTGCGTGGTCACAAGCTGGTAGGGAGGGTGGTGATTGCTTAATCAGGCGTCTAGAACAGTATCTTAATTTTTTAAGTATAAAATACATTTAAAGTCTGTATCCTTAGCTGCATTAAACTCAGTAACCTGATGTTGTCTTTGGGACCATTTCCTGTTTATTCAAGCCATTCCTTTTAGAACAGGATAGAATATAGCATGGACTGTACCAGAATTCATGCCATAGTAATCTGTTACATAGGAATCTCACACTTTACACACATAGATGTTTTACAAGTTTTTAAAGTGCATTCAAACAAGACGTAATTTTTTCAGTAAGAGTTAAATAAATTCAAAGAAGAGGCACTACCTGATAATTGATTTTCACTGGACTACTCATATGCATAAATTCCCAGGTTAAGATTTAGGATCCTTAAACTGCGTTGTGTAGAATACCACGTTGCTAATTTATGTAATCTCAACTTTTTTTTTCCCATCTCTTGCAGATTATTACTACTATGAAAATTACTACAATCACACTGATACTCAAGATTGTGCAACTGAACCGCAAGTGCAGCACGGTCATGGGACTGAAGATGCTGCACTTAATTCCACAGAGGAATCGCAGACAAGTGCTAGTGTTCCTTTAAGGGTGGATAACACCGATGTTGCTGAAGATGGAGAAGAAGAAAATTTCATCCAGAATCCACAGGTTATTGAACTGTGTGGGCTTTTACCTACTTTGAAGTTTGCACTCTATCAGATATTTCGTTTAAAATATGTACTTTTGGTCTGGATGTCATTGTATGAAATGATGTTTTGTGATTGTGTGGTGATAATGATAGCAGAGAAACGTCCTTGAGCTTTGAAACTAGTTATTTTTGTAGTATGCTCCAAGCGTAACATATTCTAGATTCGTTTAAAAAAAAATGCACATTCTAAAATCTATGTCCTACATAGGCTGGAAGCATGGCATTTTTTATCAGCAGAATATGTTCAGTATGGCCATGCTGACTGTCCTAAATCATACTGGGTTTTTTTTTTTTTCCCCTCCACTGGTATAAGGAGGCAACATATAAGGAGGAGAAATTGTTGGGGTGTTTTATTTGTTATTTTGTTGGGATTTCTTTCCTGCTATCCAGCCTTCTCTTCGATCATTCGCTGCATCTCGCTTGCCTAACTGATTTTGTGCCTTAGCATCTAGAAACTGAGATGGAATGGAGAGCAGAAATCTATTTTAGGAATGTACTGAAAGATATTCACCGTGTATGTTTTTGACATTTTAATAAAGGTTGGGGAAAGTGAAAGGCACAGTGTTAAGTCTAGTCCCACTGAAATCAGTAGGAGTTCATCAGTAAAGTACAGCTAGATTTTTTGCCTTCTTGTTTAATAGTTCTTGACTCAATCCTAATCCATAGAGTACTAATTTGTTTTATTTAAAATAGGTCATTGTAAAATGCTAAAGAACCAAGGAGGTTCTTTTTAGAAGAAAATTTAGTTTCTTACTTTCTGGTATCAGGAAGCAGAAGATTCTTCAGTACCAGAGGGTTCTTTGGCGGAGAGCTTGCGAGCTGCTGCAGAAGCTGCTGTTTCACAAACAGGATTTATTTATGATGAAAATACAGGATTGTATTATGACCATAGCACTGGATTCTACTATAATTCGGTAAGTGATTCTTTTCAAAACTCTTGGCATCTTTTTTCTCTACTGCAAAGTTTTAGTAGTAAAAGTTGATGTGAGCACAAAAACTAAGATCCAAGCTGACTTTGATTTGAAAAATGTGTTACTGAAGATGAATATTAATGGAAGTTAGCTAATTAATTGTTGAATTATTTTGGTCCAATTAAAGATGGCATGCCAAGATAAGAACTTAGGTTTTCATTCCGTTCTTTTTGATGTTTTCTAGATCTCTAACTTGTTTGGCATTGTAGAAATTTTATACTATAAAGGTGCTCTGTAACTCTTAAAATTAAAAGCTTGAGCTTAAAGATGATTTGCTCAGAAAAAGGCAGATTGCTGAACCAGGTCAGTGGCTTCAGTTGTACTTTTACTTCAGTATGGTTACCAACTAGTTTGATGTTACAGGAAATAAAATACTTCTTTAAAAACAGATGTCAGATGGTAGATTAAAATTTCATATTGGTTAACTTCTGCTATACATTTTCCATACAAGAGTTTCTGGGGAGGTTTTCTTGCTCTGAGGTATGAGTATACATACATGCATATGTAGTTAGTTATATACATTGTCACAAATCCCAGTGGAACTACAGTGATGAAAACAGAAGTTTTGTTTGCAGCATTACCTTCAACTCAATTAACAAAAAAGGTGCATGTGTAGACAAAACTACCTGTTTAACTTTCAAGGACAATTCTGGACTTTGTTTTTAAAGCCTTAAGTGATAGCATTGCTCTTGACATAGTTTGTAGATATAGTTAAATACAAAAAGGTTTAGGGCTGTGGATTACAGTTCATGGTTGTTATGGTTTAATCCCAGCCAGCA
>NW_010285936.1:0-3038 GCF_000690775.1 Eurypyga helias
TTTTTTTTTTTTTAACTTCTTGCTTCTCCAAAATATGCTGCTATACTCCCTGCTATGGATCCTGCAAACAAACAGACAAGCATGCACTTCAGCTGCTTGCTCTTTCCATAAGGTTTCAACAGCAGCTATATGTGAAAAGTTATATAGACTCTTCTGAGACTTCAACTATATTTATGACAGAAGGGGGGGGGAAAAAAAGGAAATATACCATCATTGCGTTCTTTATGGACAAAAGAGAGTCAAATGTCCACAGACTGAGAAGAAAAGTTTAGGGTATGCATCCTCTACTAGCAAGTACAGCGCAGCACTGGGACAAGCTGCCTGGGGAGGACTGAAATTCACCATTAGAGATTTTTAGGAAAGATGAGACAAGTGTCTGCCAAGACGTGCCTCGGGCATGCTGAAGGTGATACGTTGACATTACTCTTAAGGTCCATCCTATCAAACAAGGAGTCAATATTTTTTATAGCTTTTGACAAGTTCAAAGTTAACACTCCCTTTGCATTTGTTCAGCAAACAGGTCTGGAAATTTATGTACACAGCATCCCACGTGCACCAATATCCTCAGAAACCGAATTTTAAAAATATGTTTCACATTCTAAGCTCCTCTGTAGTATGTTTTCCTTTTCATTGTGTTCCATCAGCCTGTAAAAGACTGTATTCTGGGTGACAACCAAACTGTCCATAAGTGTCTCAGCCTAATTCCCTAGTGATGCATCCTTCCTCTGACAGCCTCAGCATACCACATTGTAAATTCTAGACTTCAGTCTATCTCCTTGAGTTGCTAATTATTATTTCTTAGAATTCTGAAAGTAACACTTCTGATCAGTAGTATTACCTTTTCAGCCAGACATGTCCCAGAAATGCAGAATCATAATACATTCCAATACACAGCTATTTCCTCTGTCACACAACATCTGTTCAGACACAGCAGAAGAGTTTACTAAATTGTTGATGAAAACACAGAATTACCCACATATTCTCCAAATGCCCTGCTTTGATTGTTTAGACCCTACCTTCCTCCATTTCAACTATGGGGAATTTTTACTATGATATTCTCACCCTATTTAACAATTCTCTACCAAAAAGCATATTTTAGTCATAAGCTATAGCCATATATGATAATTTTAAGAGCATACAAGTCCCCAGACATATTTGTAGTATTACTTTCATCCTTACATGCTCAAGGCAACATTTCTAGACCTTCCACAGAAATTAAGATGATCTAAATTATTTTATCGCAGCATTCACTGAGATCTTTTAAGATCCAGTAACCACCCAATCCCACACTTCCTGCAGAGTTAAACAAACGTACCTTCTTCAGAAGTGATCGGTTCACTCACAGTACTGAAAGCCAGAAGATTTGTTTCTTTATTACTAATGGCATTTCCTACTATGGAATGAAGTTACCATACACCAAAAAAATCTTACTGTTTAAAAAAAATATATATCCTTGGAGATCATAAAAGAAAAGAAGATTACACTGTTTAATAGGAAGTTTCAGCATGGTATTGAACCTAGGTTCAATACCATGCTGAAACTTCCTATTAAACAGTGTAATCTTCTTTTCTTTTATGATCTCCAAGGATATATATTTTTTTTAAACAGTAAGATTTTTTTGGTGTATGGTAACTTCATTCCATAGTAGGAAATGCCATTAGTAATAAAGAAACAAATCTTCTGGCTTTCAGTACTGTGAGTGAACCGATCACTTCTGAAGAAGGTACGTTTGTTTAACTCTGCAGGAAGTGTGGGATTGGGTGGTTACTGGATCTTAAAAGATCTCAGTGAATGCTGCGATAAAATAATTTAGATCATCTTAATTTCTGTGGAAGGTCTAGAAATGTTGCCTTGAGCATGTAAGGATGAAAGTAATACTACAAATATGTCTGGGGACTTGTATGCTCTTAAAATTATCATATATGGCTATAGCTTATGACTAAAATATGCTTTTTGGTAGAGAATTGTTAAATAGGGTGAGAATATCATAGTAAAAATTCCCCATAGTTGAAATGGAGGAAGGTAGGGTCTAAACAATCAAAGCAGGGCATTTGGAGAATATGTGGGTAATTCTGTGTTTTCATCAACAATTTAGTAAACTCTTCTGCTGTGTCTGAACAGATGTTGTGTGACAGAGGAAATAGCTGTGTATTGGAATGTATTATGATTCTGCATTTCTGGGACATGTCTGGCTGAAAAGGTAATACTACTGATCAGAAGTGTTACTTTCAGAATTCTAAGAAATAATAATTAGCAACTCAAGGAGATAGACTGAAGTCTAGAATTTACAATGTGGTATGCTGAGGCTGTCAGAGGAAGGATGCATCACTAGGGAATTAGGCTGAGACACTTATGGACAGTTTGGTTGTCACCCAGAATACAGTCTTTTACAGGCTGATGGAACACAATGAAAAGGAAAACATACTACAGAGGAGCTTAGAATGTGAAACATATTTTTAAAATTCGGTTTCTGAGGATATTGGTGCACGTGGGATGCTGTGTACATAAATTTCCAGACCTGTTTGCTGAACAAATGCAAAGGGAGTGTTAACTTTGAACTTGTCAAAAGCTATAAAAAATATTGACTCCTTGTTTGATAGGATGGACCTTAAGAGTAATGTCAACGTATCACCTTCAGCATGCCCGAGGCACGTCTTGGCAGACACTTGTCTCATCTTTCCTAAAAATCTCTAATGGTGAATTTCAGTCCTCCCCAGGCAGCTTGTCCCAGTGCTGCGCTGTACTTGCTAGTAGAGGATGCATACCCTAAACTTTTCTTCTCAGTCTGTGGACATTTGACTCTCTTTTGTCCATAAAGAACGCAATGATGGTATATTTCCTTTTTTTCCCCCCCCCTTCTGTCATAAATATAGTTGAAGTCTCAGAAGAGTCTATATAACTTTTCACATATAGCTGCTGTTGAAACCTTATGGAAAGAGCAAGCAGCTGAAGTGCATGCTTGTCTGTTTGTTTGCAGGATCCATAGCAGGGAGTATAGCAGCATATTTTGGAGAAGCAAGAAGTTAAAAAAAAAAAAA
>NW_010285937.1:0-3029 GCF_000690775.1 Eurypyga helias
AGATTTCAGCAGGGTCACTGCGTGTTCTCCTTCCTGGGCTCTTCTTGCCAGTGGAAATCCAACTCTGCAGAGAAGCTGCCAGCTAACCCTGGTGTGCATTCCCTGGCTGCAGAACCACTGGGCACTGATGTTTAGGCAAATGTGGAATAAATCTGCATTAAGCTCCTGCTGATACTAGTGTTTTGAAAGATGTTTGAAAGGGTTGCCACAGTGCTAGCTTGAGGAAGACTTGAGTACTCGCCCAACTGACTGTGGTGGGACTGTCCCTGTGCAGTTCTGAGCCCAAAGGTTTTGCTGAAAAGGAGAAAAGGTACCAGAATGTAAATGAAACACTCAGGGCAGGGGTGAGAGTGTCTTGCCTGGAAAGCTGAGAGGGCATCTGTGAGCACAGCTGTGGCTACCTGGCTTCTCGAGCCAAAGCCAAGACCCTGGGCTTTCCATCTACCCTGGGTCTTGAGAACTCCGTGCTCGTCAGGTTGGTCAGAGCCCAAGTCCTTGCGTTGCACGTGCGACGCAGATGATTCTGAAGCTGTAGGCTCCGAGGAGGAGGTGAATTGTGGTCTTGTACCGGAGAGAAGAGTGAGAAATGAAGGGAGGAATTTGGGGAAGTGAATCCATGAGAAATCAGGAAAAAGTCTTGGATGTATAAACATCCAGCTTAAGCTTTTTAAGAGTTTTAGGCTTTAAGAGGGTTTTCAGGTGAAGTACAAGACACTGCTTTCCTGGGGAGATCTCTTTTTAAACTAGCTCTAGGGGGGTACGGTACATCCTAGGAATGGTGACCCCCACTTTACCTGAAGGCTGGCTGGCTATTTGGGTGCTTCCCAGGTATCCTTTCCACTGAGCTTCCAAGGGAGGATTTGCTGGTGTTGGCCCTTCTGTCCTGTTTCCCTTAATACGTAGTTGTGTATTTTTTTTAATCTGTTGTATTTAATCTGAATTCTTTTTGTGGGTGTTAGGGTGTAGCGTTATGGACGTTTGAGTGCAGAGTAAGTAGGATAAAAAGAAAAGGGGGCTCTTGAGGGGGCAGTGACTGTAACTTTGACATTAATACCTGCTGATGGTTGATGGCCGAGATCCCATGGCGTGGTTTTTATCCAGGCTCTCAAAATCCGTTATGTCCAGGGTTGGGTGGCTGGCAAGAGCAGTGTGTTTTCTGGATGCCCTGCTAGCACCCGTTAGGTGACGTGTGACTCGTGCACACAGGTAGCGAAGGAGAGGCTGCTGTGTCACGCCGTCGTGGGGAGCAAGGCAGGGAAGACACAGATCATGCAAGTGGATGTCACGTGCGAGTTCGTTGCTCCGGTTCTCCAAATCTCCTCCAGAGAAATCACTTTCCGAGTGGAGAAGGTAAGTCTCTGGATTGCATCCTGGCATTTAATAGCGTGGCTGATGACTGAAAGCCTGTGGGGTGCGTGTGCTTGTGTTCAAAGGATGAACTTTTAACAGCTTCTCCAAGTCTACGGGGCTTTGGCTGTTGATTTGAGCGGGACTCAGCTTTTGCCATTAACACTGAGATTGTTATTCGGCTCCTCAGGGGTTGGGGAAAGTCTCACCAGCTCTGTTCTGCTCTTCTTGCTGTGGGGACAGAATTGAGCTGCTGAGCCAAGGGCACAGGGCGAGATGTGTGGGACCCACAAGAAGAGGGTGGGCTTTGCACAGCCGCCTTGTGTGCTGGGGCTGCAGGTGGGAGAGCAGGTCACTGCAGCTGAGCGATGCTAAACCCCTCCTCGCCCTCCCTCAGGCACTTTGTAAGGTAAAAGTGAGGACGTTTTTAGAGATGGGACTGGGGTTTTAACTTCGCCAAAGTAAAACTGCGATTACAGCTGCTCCACCGAGGGGGATCATTGCTGCTTCTAGAGACACATCAGTTTCTGTGCTCAGTATAAAGGGAGGTTTTTGAGGATCCTCCAAGGCACGATGAAGTCTGAACACTGATCTTGTCGGGGAGCTCACAAAAACGGAGATTGCTGTCAACTCCTCAGGCTGATGAGGAAAAACCGTCATCTCTTGTCTCTGTTTGCCTTCTCTGCTGTTGGTAGGGGCACTAGCTCTTTGCATTTCCCCAAGCCTCACCTCCTTCAAAGGGCATGCAGACGTCCCTCAGCCGCAGTGATAACACCAACGCAGAGCAGGTGCCCTTTAGTCTCTGGATCCTGACTCTTGCATCATCTTTCCCTCTCCCGCGAGGTGTCTGAAAAAGAGAAGATATTTCATTATCTAGTTTCTGTGTCTTCAGCGCTCTCCTCCAGTTCCCAGGCATCCAGAGAAGCACAAAATCCTGTGAGCAGGCAGTTCAGATTTAATTAGAAGCTTTTCAGCTGTCCCTGATGTCTGCCTGTGGTCTGCTTGATGCCATGTGCTCCCGATTTATCGAGTGCTCCGACACTGCAGCCTTTTGATATCAATACACCCAGAACTAGTTTTCCAAACATGGTCTAGTTAATATAAACCACTCAGGAAGCCCGGAGCAATGCGTAAACAGGAAGAAATAGCTTAGGTTGAGCTCAGCTTTGAGGCTACAGACACCTTGTCGCTGTAGCAGGGGCAGCAGGAGACACATTGCCAACAAACTGTCGAGGTGTCTGGCTGGCTGTATGAGCGTGTCAGTGTTCTAAGCTAACCTTAGGCTACTATAGGCTTTCCACTGCCAGATAAATCCTGCTTGATTTTCTCCTCTGATGACCCTCGCTGCTTTTATGAGGCTACTAGAGACAATATGGTTATAAGAAATTGCGGTATGTGAGTGAAGAATGTCCTGTGCCATCCTGCCCAAGAGAGGATAGAAAACTGGAGGCAAACGGTCTGGGTTTGAGCTTCTTCAAGCAGCTGCTTTGTTTTGGGGTCCTGTTCCCTCATCTGTATGAGAGACTGTTCCTTTACATGAAAAATGTTGGATATACTTAGAGAAAAACCTTCTAGAAGTGTAGAAACTAATAAAAACACTAAATAGAGGTGTATGCACTTTTGGGGTTGAAAAACTTGAAATGCATCAGAAGGGAAAGGAAGTCCATGGCTGCTTCAGGTTG
>NW_010285938.1:0-3063 GCF_000690775.1 Eurypyga helias
TTAATGTCTCCTTGGACCAGTGTGTATCTGCTAGGTCAAGGGATTGTGTGAAAGCTGTGGCTGTGCTGTGAGTTTAGGTTACGGTCTGACTCACCTGATTTTGCCTGGAGTAGATTAGGGAGGGTTTAGGCTCACTTGCACAGCTGCAGGGAATAACCCCAAGCAGCAAAAGTCGGGATGATCACATCTCCAGTTAGCACAACTGGATCTGGAGAAGATGCTTTCACCTGAGAGGACATCACCTCTCATTAAGGACTTGCATCCCTGACTTCTGCACCTCTAGAAATTCTGTATTTGTTGTTGCATTTGCCGGTGGCACTTTGCCAGCACCCGGGAAGGGTCACACCTCCCTGAGACGGCAGCAAACAGAGCATCCGCACCTTCGCAAACCAGCCTGCCTTTCGAAACACGGAACATTTTCATCTGAGCACTTTTAACCTAAGCGTGCTTTAAATAAACCCATCTGCAGCGCAAGGCATCCACCTACGCAAATCCCATCACCACCGTGGTACGAGTGCTGTGTCAGCGTGCTCTACATTTGAGACACTAACTGCTGGCAGTGAGCGTATTGGAAGGACACGAGCATGGAGAAAATTACGAGTGCAGTTCGCTACATGTGGTTACTTGCTTCAGTTATCCACCCGACTCACTCATGTGCTTTTCCTTGTGTACCCAGGTGATGACCCCACACCACAGAAAATGTGTTGAAGTGGGTTGGACTGAAATTCAGATAATGTGGGACTGAAGCTAAAACTCAGCAGTGGAAACGCACTCACCACTGTAGGGAAGGGAGTTGTTTTCCCCTCCAAAGAATCATTCCAAGTGTTGCGTTAAACCTATCTTTAAAAATTCCTTTCCAATCAGAGAGTTAGGTGGATAACTGGGTAGTTACCCACTGCTTTTTTTGGCTAGTGTGTCTTTAAAGTGAATCTATTGGGTATTGCTTGGTAAATCATTTTTCTCCAGGTATCTTTATCTATTGGTAAAACAGTGTTAAAGATACAAGCCATAACTTTTTTATTGGCTTTACACTCCTTCTCAGCAGAACTAGATGTTATCAAAAGAATTTTAGGTTTTAGCATCAGGCAAATCTCTCATATGGTCATAATTGAATTGAGTGATTTCTTGCCTTAGCAAATAAGCCTCTCTTGAAAGAAAGGAGAATATCACAGAGTTATTTATTTCTTTTTATTTACACATAGATAAATAAGCAGATACATTATTACTAACTTTTCCACCAGCATAAATAGAATTACATAAATAGACATTTCAGAGTGTAAATTAAAGATGTGTAAAGAGTTCCTATTACTTTTTCATCCTGGCACACGAAGGTGTCCAGATTCTGAATTCATAGAGTCCAAGTTTCCAGGGGAAAAGAATTAATTTTTTTCTTTTTTAAACTGAGACTTCTTAATTTTTAATATATCTGATAGTTTCTAGCTAATCGTTATGGCTTGATTCAGTTTGGCAAAGACTGAATCAGGGACCTTCATTTCATCACTGTTAGAGAAGGAAGCTGTTCTCCACAGCTCCCTGTTCTCAGACTCCTGGTTCCCTTTAAGCCTGGTGTCGGATCAAGGGGGTGACGCACGTGCAGCCCACAGTGATAATTTTCTTCTCTAACCGGTAGGATTGCTGGCAGCCCTTCCGCTCCCTCCGGAGCACGAGGATCTCCTGTTTGATGGGGACGGAGTTGAGGCTGTGGTCCAGCTGCCCATCCAAATTCACACACCTGGAGTGGCGGCACTTGGCATCAGCAATGACCTGGGGGAAACGGTTGTGGTCCTCATCGATCCTATAAATAGGCATAAAAGGAAATGTTTGAAATGGAAAAGCTGATGCTTCTCTGGAGTCATGATAGTCTGGATCACTATGAGCTCCCTGCTTGGGAACCTGTACATCCTGGGAGATGCCTATAAAGAGGCAGTACACCCTACTACTGTAGGTTTTTAAGAATTAAAATAAATACTACAGGGTTTTAAGTGTAAGAGGAGCATGCCAGGACTGCATGCAACTGTCTTTGCAAAGGACCTACTCCAAATAGGCACTGACTTTGAAAGACTGATTAGAAACCATCTGAACTTCCCAACATGTCAGACTGATGGATGGACCCAAGGACCTTCAGCTCTCCTCCAAAACATGAAACGTTCTTAGGGTCTGATGTTCAGGTCGTTAAACCATCATGGAATTTGGTGCAATGTTACCCATCCAAGGTTTTTTTGATGATCTCTTAGGTAAAGGATGCTTTTGGAGATAAAGCTTTGCCCCAACACAAATAAATAATTAAATGACAAAAGTAATTTGCTTTGCATTCTGTAGGTTAGCCTAGACCACGCTTTTGCTCTGTGCACCTTTCTGTATCAGTTATCTTCCAAAGGGAATTATATGGAATGTGGATACCCTCATATTTCCAAAATCTCTCAACAGTGAAGCACTGATAAAAAAGATATGGGCATAACCTCAGTGTTATTCCTGACCATATTTCCAGATCATAGGAACCAAGATCATACCTGTAATCCCACGGAGCCAGAGAACGGCTGCTGACATCAAGAGTTGTTTTGGTGTTCTTGTTCGTGTTGCTGATGCTTATGTTGACTCTCACGGTTTGGGGGAATTTTGAGTCTTTTGGGGTCAGGCATCCAGCATATGCTTGCTTGAAGAGGCTCTCCATCTTGAGTCCAGGCTGTATCACCTTCCCGTAGGCAGAACTGCTGGCTGACAGCATGGCCAGCAGCATTACGAGCAGCGATCTGAACTGAAGACAATGGGCATATTTAGGGCACAAGGCAGGTACAGCTGACGTAACACAGCACACCTAACGACTCTTCTGTGGGGCTGGGAAATTCATCCACAGTCAGCCTCACTGGTAGTTAAAGCCTATAGTGTAGGTTGGAGCAATTATGAAAATACGTGCCCTGTATCACATCCACTCTTGCTTTCATTAACTAATTCTTACGGTGCTGACACTCAGCTGTAATTTGGTGAAAAAAAATTAAATGATAGACAAGAAGATAATACAGAAGATAGCTGAAAGGGTCCAACAACAAAAGGAGACACTCTAAG
>NW_010285939.1:0-3079 GCF_000690775.1 Eurypyga helias
TTTTTTTTTTTTTCTTCCTTTCCTTCCCCCAGAGACTCTGGGTTTTGTTTCAGAAACTTCATAGGCGTAGGAGCTGGCTGCAAAGGTTGAACCAGATCTATTCCAAGTTTTATCTGCCTCACAAAAGTCATTTTGGCAGCCAGGGAACCGACAAGACCTGAATCCAAAACCCAGCAGAAGTTCCCCTGTTAGAAACTTTAGAGCAGGAAAATGTCTAGCACTTCGAAACAATGTAGGCTTTCATGTGAAGCTCTTTGCAAAGTTACCACACAGTAAAAAGTTCTTGGATTAAACCCTGTTTGCTCGCATCGCACGCCGATGCCAAGTCCAGGTTCCTCCACCCCGAGCGAAGGGCCTGCGAGAGCGTGCAAATTTGGCACTAGGTGCGTATTTGTGTATGGCACCAACACAAAAAAAGCTCTGACAAGCAACTGAATGAAGTAAATGCTTTTCCTACCGGAGTAGTTCAGTGAGTGCATCTGAGGCCATTCCTCTCCTCCTTTCTAGCTTGACATTTTCCTGGCCCCGTATGCTAATGGAAACCATCCTAAATTAGCAGGTATCACCTGCCCCTGCAGGGAAGCAGCATTTCCCTCTCCTAGTACTTGCCACCAGTGAAAATTTCTGGAAACAAGTGAGAAAGCTGAGTTAAAAGGCTTTATCTTGTGCTGGTAACACTGCTGCTGAATGTGATACAGACCGGTGAGGATCTGAAACTGTTACAAAACTGCCATTCAGCATGGAAGCAGGTTTCTCGAGCATCACAATGTGTCCCCACATTGCTCTTCTGAGGCCCCCGTCGGCTTTGCTCTCGCCGACGTCCTTTCAGGTGGGGCAACAACTGCCAGGGGAGGAAACGATAGCCAGGGAAAGCGTTACTAGCCAAAACACAGACAGGGCTTATGTGTCACTTGTTCCCCATGAAAAATATGTTAACTTTACTGGTGATCTGATTTGTTTGAATAATTAAAAAGACAGTGTGTTCGCCACTTGATTGCGAGAGGAGCAGTGTTCTTCCTTAGCCCATCAGCCTGGCTGTGGGGAGGAAAACCTGCTCAGCTGGGAGCTGAAGGCACAGTAATTCACATGAAGAGGTACTCTCGGCTTGTGGAAAACTTAAGGGGTGTTGTAGGAGGCTGCAGAACCTGGAAGGCAGTTGTGTAAGGGACAATGCTGCAAGGAAGAGAACTGGAGGACATTGGCTATATAGCTTTGTGCTCATCAAGCCATTTGATTAGACTGCTTGCTGTCTCATGGGACTGAGGGTGCGTGGTAGCCATCAGTAAGAACGCTCCAGCTGTGTGGGGACATCAGGACTTTGGGATCAACACCTGGAAGCTATTAAGCTTCCTATGAAAAGTTCTTTGAGCTGCTTTAGGAAGACCACCAGTTAAAACTAACATTAACCTTCAGCATACATGTCCCATGACTGTCTGGACATGGTAGCTCTTAAAAGAACATCCTTGGTCTTAATAACATCTTTTACTTTGGGAATCAAAGCAGCCTAACGTGTGATCCCATGGTGTATTGAATAGCGGGGGAGTTAGTGCAGGCAGGGGTCCCAGTGCTGAGGCTGAGGAAGTCTCATTCCAGTGCTTTTTCTAATGGTTTAGTTACTTGCTTATGTGTGCGATGTAGAGTGAACTGAGCCATTTTAATCAGAATTTCCAGGAGATGTTTCTTGCCTTGGTTTGAGAAGCCTTGTGGTATCTTGTTTTTGCTGTCCATCTCTTCCTGTCTAACAGCTGTTGTGTTACAGAATTTAGATTTGAAAGCAGGAAAACTGCATGGGCAGATGACCCAGAAACTTTCAGGAAGCCCAATCAAGGCAAACACATAACTTCTTTGATGACTTTTTATGTTTAAGTGCTTTCCTACTCTGCTTTATTTCTGGGTTCACAGCAACAGAGCTTTCGTATTTATCTACTTCAACTGTGATGTCTCCTTCAAGGGCTGCTATTTAATTATTTTCCTGTAATATGCATCTGGAAGCATTGTGGTTTCTTTCCTCTGTATTGTACTGCATGTGATTTGTTCTCTTGCTATCCAGCTGGATCATGCCTTTTTATAGACAGAGATTTACTGAAGTGAGAATCCTTTCTCCAATTAAACACTCTCAGTTTAAGAAATCATTCTCATTTTACATGCGAAAGGATGTTGGAGCCAATCCAGGCAATACAAGGTAATCAATATTTCCTCCTTGGTGAGGTCTTTTCCAGTTGTCTGTGCTATATCATTGAAAGCACTGCATATTCAAAAGTTTATTTGTAAATAGTGAACATACAGAAGTCTTGACCATCAGCCAAAATGAAACGGAGAGAGGACTAGCCCACGGCTCCTCCTGGGGCCAAATGTCACTGTCAAATCTGCCCCAAGGTGCTGGCACTCATGATGGTTTGGCACTTCCGAAGAAGGGTGCTCCTGGGCACAGGGAGTCTGGACCTGGGTGGTTTGTCTTGGTGGGCGCATCATCCCTGGCCCCGCCAAGGAATGCCTTGCCCACACTGAAAGGCAGAGTTCAATTTTAAAGGCAAGAAATCCCTTTAGTTCAGTAATCTGGGGAGACATCAAAAATGTATGGATGCTGGAGCCACTCTTTATCATTTGAAGTTTTATTTTGGGAACTGTACCTGGACAGCATGCGCTGAAGATGAAATGTCAGCTCAATCATTCTTCAGTGAGATGTTGCAATGGTTTTTTTCTAAAGATACATTTAAAGGGCAACCAGTTTGCATAACATTTTCATATCCCCAGTCTTGAAATGGCTAGAGGAGCCAGGACTACAATTGAAATCTAATATTCTTACCTTTTGCAGTGGCAGAAGATGGGGGAAATGTCATTTAAAAAGTCTCGATTCTCTTTGTAAAAGAGCATCATGTAAACTGGGAAAGACAGTAAATGAAGGGTTAAAACAGTAAATAGCATTACAGTTTGAGGATTTTTTTATTGCCTTACCCCAGGAGTTTACTGTGGGATGTCTATATGAAATGTAGTGGAATTGCTGTGAAAACGTGTTGTTTAAATATTAAACATTAATGTTCTTCTTTAGATGGTGAACCATAGAATCGTTTAGGTTGGA
>NW_010285940.1:0-3111 GCF_000690775.1 Eurypyga helias
TCCAGGAGGATCTGCTCCATGATGAGAAGGTCTATAGCAGACATCTACTACAGCATTACCTTCTTGGTCTGTCCTTTGACCTCCACCTACAAGCTCTCCACTGTTTTGTCACTTCACCCATGGCTCCATCCACACAAAACACACCTTTGCGTAGAGCATAGCCTTAAGGTAGGGCATGTCCTACTGACATCCTTTTAGCACCTTAAGGGACTTGTGCCTTGTATACACAGCTGGGTTCAAGGTTAAGGAGTTTCTTTTGTAAACCACAATGCAAGGGATGAGTGGGCCAGACATGCTGAACTTTCTTAGGTTTACGCCTTTTTTGGTGAAAGAATCCTGAAGTTTAGATTTGCTGTCACTCTTTTCAAACATACCTGCACCACAGTAATTTCAGTAGAAAACAAAGGGAATGCATGTGTAGGCAAATAGAAGAGTTTCTGTAGCACTGATTTCAGTGCTGTAGAAATGTAATTTAAATGTTTGTCTTCAATTATTGATCATATTTTACAATCATTATTAATTCTACATATTAAAAACTGAAGCCTTTACTGTGAGATACTTTTCTCATAATCTGTTAAACTGATCCTAGAAAGCCACATTTTTTCTATGTGTCTTTTTTAATTGAAATTAATAAACAAACAAAAATCTGCAGAATTGTCTTTTGTGATGGGATGTACATATCAATGTCTGCAATACTTGATGCCGAATCCACATAATTCATGACCTTTTAACCTACCTCCTCCACATTTCCTGATTTTGTTTCACTATATTTAACTCAGAATGTATATCATGCAGTATTTATGTGATAATATTGGCATAATTTTAAAATGCAAAGTTTCAAATATGTCACTAAAAAAACAGATGTGTTATCATTAAACGTTTCTCATTCTTTTTAAAAGCATTTTTTTCGGGCAAAATATACCCCTAGGATACAGACACGTGCAATTGCATTTTCAAGCAAGAAAACAGTGCACTTGAATAGTGCACTGTTGAGTGTCTCACAACTACCTACCTGTCATTATCTACCATGATGTCCAAGCCTGTTCTCAACTCGTTCATTATACCCTGTAGCTGTTGAAACTGCAGACCACTTGACACCCAGCTTTACAATATCCGGAGGTTTTAGCTAGTATTTACTTCTTATTTGCAATGGCATGATAATTATTAGTTTACTAGGTGCATATAGCAAAACTTGGTAAAAAAAAGTGTTTCACGTCTTGACTTAATAACATCCTATATATATTTTTTACAAGTTTAGCTGAAAATCTCCAGTCTTCGAGTGCGTGCAAAGAGAAGTAATAGAAAAAAGCTCTCTGGAACATCCCCAGCATCTCCCAAAGTATATTAATAAAAAACTCTAAAAATCCAGAAAACCTAGACCCCAAACTCCACAGTTCTTGTTTACAACAAATTCGTTTAAGCTAAGGATTTCTATCTGGTGTTTTAATTTAACTCATCTGGGCAAGACTTCGATGTGCAACTTGATTTCTTCAAGGTAGAGATGCAGTACCAATTGCTTACCTGACTCACACGCAAATGTCTTTGACGTTTCATCATGAAAGATAATTGCCACTGCATGCTTCTTTGTCTCTCGAGGCAATCTAGTTATGTTTTTGATATTGTGCAGCTCAGTTACCTTAAAATGAAGAAAAGTATTTTAGGCCAGTGTATAAATATTAAAAATAGAAATAAAAGTAAAATACAAGTAAAAATAAAAATGTACCGTAACTACCCAATTTTTACTATGATCTGGCTGTTGCCCCCTAAGCCTATTTACATTTATAAGTTTTTCTAATTGACATAAATACATAAATAGAGTCTGAAGTTGCAAAACTTTCTATCAAATGTAATGTAACAAAAACTGAATGGTATACTTCTTCAACAAAGTTCTACTTGGAAACATAGCTATTGACATCAAGACAGTTTTGTGATAATTCTATAATGTATTTTTCAATTTCTATATTCCTGATACTTTGATCATTTTCAGAATATTCATCAAATACATAACCTAATGTAGGAACAGCAGTGTCTTATTAGTTAAGGGAAGTAACTCAATTATCATGCCAATTAGTATTACTACATTTGTAAAGATAGATCCTCATCTGTCTTTGAAATGTAATTTTCATCCTCATAAAAGCCCACATTTTTATTTTATTTTCCAAATATTAGGAAAGCTTATCAACAAAAAAATACTCGTTGCAAATCCACATCATAAACAATTCAATCTATTTCCATTTTCCTTCGATGCAAGCAGATAACTACAATTAACACAAATGGAGGAAAAGTAAGTTATTACAACCAGACCTGGTAGCACAGCCTGTATTAAACTACTTAACAATTCACATCATAAAATCTTCGTCTCAAGTTTCTTGGAACTCTGAGCAAACTTTATCTGTTTATAGCTAGCTTTTCCAGGCAGGACATCTGCCTCAGGCAGAATTAATTTCTTTAAAATGTCACTCATGTGAGTGTGGCCATCTATGACTAGAAAAAATGGACTGAATGTGGATGGGTTTTTTTGTTTTCTAATTCTTACACTCCCTGTGTACAGCTCTAGCATTCCTTTTCATATGCTGAAAAAATATTTTTTAAGAGACAGAGATTTTTATATGGTGCTGTAAAAAATGGTATATGTTGAGGCAAAGATATTGCAAAAGAATTAAGAGCAGATGAGCAGTGAGAGACATCAAAAAGCCAGGGAAAGATACTGAGACAAAGCATGAATTGGAGTGTGTAGGTGCTGATGACAAAGCTGCTAAGGGGTCCATCTTGACAGCCTTCAGCAAAATTCACTCCAGTTTGTCAATAATTTTGCTGTAATAGGTGGACCGAAACTGGATGCGGTACTCTAGATATGGTCTGATGAGTGCTGAACATATGGGGATAATCACTCCCTGTTTTGACTCGCCATGGTCCTATTCATACAGCCCATGGAGTCGCTGGCCATCTTTGCTGGCTGAGGGGGCAAGCCCCAGGGCCCTTCCCACAGGGCTGCTCCCAGCCTGTCCGTCTCAAGCCAGTGCCATTGCAGGGGCTCCTCTGTCCCAGGGTCAGTGCCCACAACTTGCCCTTACTCAGTTTCACAAGTGTGATGGATTCAGCCAGGAAAGG
>NW_010285941.1:0-3091 GCF_000690775.1 Eurypyga helias
CTTCTCCATGTCCTGGGATGCCAGAAAATTGAATTCCTGGGGAAATATGAAATCTCCATGTAATATAGAACAGCTTTTCCTGTCTTGTAATGCTTCTGGCTGTTGTATGGGAAAGTTACCCTCTCAAAGGGCATTGTTCTTCATACACTTTACTGCTGATCACACGAAGCTAGATGATGACCTTCAGTAGTAATTCATCAAGTCCTCCTTTGTTTGCTCTAAACCATAACCAAAAGGAAGAGAAAGGAGATGAGAAATACTGGAATGTTGCTTTATTTTCTTTGCTGAAGTTTGCTGAAAAGTTAATTTCACTTTTTCCATACTCATCTCTTAAGTATTTGTGTGAGAATTAAGTGATACTGCCAGGCAAATGTATACTGCTTTTTAATATTAATGTGTAATGAATTATATGAAGTATATGTCCTGTTTTGTTAAGTTACCCATGTCCAAAGTTAGAGCAGCTGAAAATCCTTTTTATAGAGGGTGCATGCTTCTGTCAGTATGTTATAAGTTTTCATCATATACAGAAATTCAAGGACATAAATTAGAAATTTTGGATGCCTAATTTATTTTTAGGGTAAAAGATTTTTACAGTTCATAGCATTTTGTATTTTTTTTACTAAACAGGTTCTGGGGATGACTGAAAATTGTTTTTTCTCCAGTGACACATTTTCCAAGAACATAACACAAACCTTGTTTGGAAGATTTAGTGTTCTAGTACTACTTCAGCTATTTTTAGGTCCTAATCTCCAGGTGAGAATAATGTAAGAATAATAACTTTCACCCAAAATAACTTTGCCTGATATACATTGTTACAACTTAAAAAAGTTATTTCTCAGCCCGGAAAAGTGCTGCCATGTGTTGTGCACTGCACATCTCTGTTACGGAATGTTATTAGAGCCGTAGTGAGGACAACAGGAATACCCACTTGGGCAAAGCTAATTTTGTATGAGTTTCTGTCATGTTGGTTCCTTTCGTATTAAATTTTTGGCAAAAGAGAGATGCAGTGGATCGAGGGTGTGTGTGTTTGTGAGTGTGGGGAGCACACAGAGTTGGAGAGAGGAGAAAAGACAGCCATATGCTCCAGAAAAGCAGGGTGGTTATCTCCGGTTTTGAGCCTGTTGAAGGTTAGCCATTACCTCAATGCCTGGCTCTGAAAAGTTAGCCTATCCCTTACTAGCATGGTGTCTGTAGGTCTGTAAGCACCCATGAAGACAGAAGTAGCAATTTCTCTGTGAAATGTGTTTATTTTCTAGTGTGCACGCAACTCTACTCATTTACACCCAGAGTTACATCTGGTGAAAATAGAAAAGAATCCTAAATCATACCAAAGACACAGGAGGTGTTAATGAAGAACTATGCATTTAGCATCCTGTATAGTATGAACATATCAGAAATCTAAGCATAGAAATCAACAGGTTTGTAATTACTGGAAAGCAGTAGTGCTGAATTTCTAAAAATACTTTATATTTTACTATTTGATTGCTGCCATTTATTGCAGGGGGAAGTCAAGGGGACTTAAAGGTTCATATGAATTAACATTCTTGCTCAGTAGAAATAGGGTTTTTCTAGAATGGCACAAGAACATCCTCAAAATCCATTTTGAGGGAGAGAAACATGAATATCCAGTGTATGATTTATGTAGTTTTTTAATTTGACAGATGAGAAGTCTTAACTTAAAGACAGTCTGCACTTGTGTCACACCGTCAAAGGGCTTTTACAGCTTGCAAATCCACTGAGAATAATTCATTAGCTAACGGTTTTCATCTTCTCAGTTTCTCATCATCATGAAATGTCATGATAATCAAAAACAAAGCACAAATAATTATAAATGTTATGAAACTCTTGGCATTACACATCCTTTTTTTATCTTTTCATCTTGTTTCAGAAAGTAAAATAGTAGAATTATATTATCAATGCCAAGTCAAGGTACCACTGAAAAGAGAGATGGATCTAAGAAATGCCCAAATCAGCACTAACCTATATATGATCATCCAAATCTGAGCCTTTAATGGAAAGCCAAACAGATTTATTGCAGTGATACATCAGAGTAGTACTCTCTTAAGTATAAGGAGTCAGGGAGAATTTGTGTAAGGGTAATCAGTTGTACCATGACCGTTGGCACACTAAGCATGTTTAAACAACAGTGTGGGTGCCGATACATGTAAAATTCACAGGAGAGAACGGAAAAAAAATTGTAAAGCTCCTGGTAGATGGAAGAGTGTTAATGACTTTCATAGCTTGACCTACTTTGGAATACAGCCACATACGGTCGTATCTGGAGCAGTTTGTCTGATACCGTACAGAGGGGCTGGACAGCAAAATCCCTCCTTCTATTGCAGCCCAAGACAAAAGTGCCGTGGGCTTCAATATAGAGAGGATTTCAAGCCCAGGGTCGAGAGAATATGCTGTAAGCTATACAACATGTACTTTGCATTTTGATGTACATTAACGTAATATAGTTTCCAGCTGGTTATTCTGAGGAAAGTGTCTACAGAAACCCCTTTAGTTGCCCATATATCGGTAGATTTCTATAATTTAGGAGGCAGATACAGAAAACAAAGTAGTTAGGACTGATGTGCTCCTTGCTTGGGGAAGATTTTGCCCTCATGTGACTCAGAAAACAAAACATGAGGTGTTGTCTCGTGGCAGTAACCAGGACCTGGATCATCTAAGAATGTTTAGCATGTCCATTTTTTCTGCCATTGGCGTCACTGTGTTTTTGTGGGGCTGTGATTCTGCAGTGTTTCACATCACCAGTCCCCTGATAATTACTGTGTGGATTTTAAGTTTTCATGTAATTTACTTTTTTTTAACCACATTTTCCTGTGAGAACGTTCCTGAATTCATTGTGATGGACAAAGCACAAGTAAAATTTCCGAAAAAGTAGGAAATGTGGGGCTGATGGCACCTAACTGCTTTCAAACAGACTGGCTAATTGCGGCTGAGGAATGAGAAAGGCGGGCTCGCGTTCACGCTGATGACACCGATAACTGGCAGCGCTGATAACTGTGTGTGGATTAAAACAAGAAATTGGCATTTCAGAGCACCGTTTCGGTGGTAGCGGTTAAACCGTGGCCGCCGCAGGACC
>NW_010285942.1:0-3121 GCF_000690775.1 Eurypyga helias
GAATGCTGAACTTCTTGGTTTGAGTTTTATTTCTACCTACGGGGGACTTGGATGTCTTGGTGGAAACTGGACAGCATCTGCAAACATCAGGGATTCCTCACTTCCCTGTGAACATATCTGGGATTCTGGGTACTGAAATGGGTGATACGTGACCTTGATCCAATCTGACAAGTCCTATCTATTCATCGAGCACAACCAGAAAGATGATCCTAATCCTTTCCTAGAATTAGAGTTTCCAGGAGTTGTTTTTACTGAAAATAAGGGAAGTGAGCTGCCCGTTGATTGCATATGACTTACTAATCATTTTGCAAATACTCATTTTTCCAGGCAAAATACAAGCTGCATTCCTGAAAGCATTTTGCTTGTGGTAGTCCCACTGGGTGAGGTCTTTAGGAAGGGAATCAAGTGAATAACATTCAAATAAAGGACCGTGCTCCATTAAGAGGAAACTATTCCAGCTGAAATCTTACCCAGGAGCTTGGGGGCTTGCTGTGTGGGAACTCTCATTACAATCTCAAACCAGCAACTACTGGGGAAAATGGAAGCTCCTGTTTACTCAGAATGAGGGAGATCTTTGTACCCATCGTGTACTGAAAAAATAACTCAGCTGTTAGTTGATCTTACAGCATCCTGATGCTCTAGAAGGCAGGGGAATTTGACAAGCTTTTGTATTTATACATTCAACACAGTGGTAAGCAAAGAAGTCATCATATCATGTATTTCTGGCTATTTCAGATATCTGATTTATGTACTTTGAATAAGTAACCTGGAGATGCATTTTTTCCTATGTTTACTTCATAAGTAACTTTGCCATCTAACTGTAGTCTCTACCTGCCCAAAGAACATTAGTATGAACATATAAGCATAGACTGTATTTTGCATGTAACTAAATACACTTGGATAGATGTCAATAATTGTCTTTTACAATGTTCAAAAGGAAAGTCTCAAAGATTTCTGTATTTCTTTCTTTTCTTCTATCTTAAAGCCTTAGTGAGAGCCAAATATTGAAAGTCTGGCACTCAATTTGCAATTCAAATTAACATGCTAATTACTTGATTTGTGCACACAAATACTATTTGTATATTCACATTCTATTGTTTGAGCATGCAAATGATGTGCACACCAATTCAGTAGCTGGATGGAGACTTCCTGAAAAATGAAGTCCTTAAATTCAATTGCTGTTGGCACAAACAGCAAAACAAAGCAACACAAGCAACAATCTCTATGACCCTGGTGAGTATGAACGGATACAAATCACTGTTTCAGTTATGTTTTAGCAGAGAATCAACAGAATGCACCGCTCTCATTTCCTTGATGCTGGGAACCAGATCCAACATTACCCTCAAAATAGCCCATCATTCTTTGCAGATTTGTGCATTTGCTATTTTTGGATCTTGAGGATATTTTGAGAAAGACAGAAACGCTGGCGCCAATTCAGTCACTCCTTCAACAAATGTTTTCCTCGCCACCACAACATACATGCTATGTATCTCTCTCACAGCAAATGTAAGTACCGGGGAGGTGTGTCAAAGCACTGGAGAAATCCCAGGTTCTACAGCACAATCCCTGCCAATCCCATCCAGGGTGATATTGAGCAGCCCAGTGGTTGCAGTAAATCATGCCAGCTGGACAGGATCCCTTCTTGGTCTTCTGCCAGCTGAGATATGGCAGAAATTGGTTGCTCCCCCCCTCAGGCACTATTAATTTGAGGCTCAGAGGTAATAATGTCTCTATAGGGTGGGGAATACTGTTCTCACACACCCATTTCCTGCTCCCAAGTGAGGTCTCAGCAACTTCCCATCAGCTGTAGTCCAGCTCCTCTTGGCCTAGGTAAGCGGTGTAAAAAGCCCTGGGATCGCATTGACAGACAGGCCTTTAGTTTTAGTTAGCATTGGTCTAATAGCATACCGGCCTGATGCTGCAGAGAACAGCACCTTGGAAATATTGGGGGCTCACAAAAATTATAAACAGGAAACCAACAAGGATAAGAATTTTCTCAGCAGTCAGAAAAAATGTCACCTTAGACTCCTTGGTTTAGTATTTTGTTTCTAGATTGAGGCGTATGTCTTTAATTCAAGTACTGAAATATTTTACTCATCTTTTTATATGGATGAATTCAATTATTTTTGGCAAAAGATGTAAAATATGTTGGATAGCTTTGCACTTTTTTAACATATGTTACTGCAATAATACAGGCATTATGAAAAACACTGTTAATACTATGGTATTGTCCTACTTACTACCAATTTAGTAAATTGTTCCAGAAATAGACTTTTTTTTCAATGAAAGTCTTTAAATATGATGCCAAAAATCTGCATCTTCCATGGGATTCAGTCTTCAAGGAAATATATACCCATCTGAAATTGCCCAAGGACTTTCTAAGACCTTTGTTTACCCATGTAAAATGTTTCCTTTTTATTAACATGGGTTTTTTCCTTATCCGTCTTCATGAGACAGAGAGAGAAGAAAAAAAAACAATGATACGGGGCTCATTTCGAAATCCATGAAAGTTGGATACTCCCAAAATTCCAACAAGATTACAGAGAAATCTCATCTGGTAAATATTACGTTCCGTTTTTGTCTTTGCTTAAGTTTTTACACAACTTGACAGCTTGTGGTATTGTGCCACATTTCAAAGTTAAGGTTTACAAACATCTGGCTTGGGTTCAACATTCCTCTCCATATGGACCACAATGTCTCCCGCGTACATTGTTTGCCTGTACAGGGCGACGTAGAAATTAGGAGTTTTCCTAGAGAATTATAGAAACCTCAACAAGCAAACCCACTTTCATGATTCATTGACAACAGCCTTCACTTTAGTGCATCTCCATAAAAAGTAACTTTTGTGCTGTTATGTGGATATTAACATTGGCGGGAAAATTTTTTTCATCCATGAAGATAGTCACAGTTTTAGAAAAAAATACTGTATCCCGAATTGAAAGTCTACTGTGACAATTGCTGTGAGTGGAAGACACAGTTCAGGCCAAGTGAAACATTTCATTTCAGATAGTTTTAAAATGTTTAATTTAATTATTACTATTTTTGTAGGCACTGAGTGATTTTTTTTGTTGTTGTTTCAGAAAGTCAGAAAAATATTTAATTTGGAAAATATTGGAAGAAA
>NW_010285943.1:0-3081 GCF_000690775.1 Eurypyga helias
AGCTAAATTTCTCTGAGTTTTAAGGTTCCACATAGGCCGTTGCTAAGCACACCAAAGAACCCCATTAACCTTACATGTGGGCTATATTAGCAGTTCAAATTTAATAGAATTATAAAAAGTTGAAAATGGACTTTTCTGATAAGAACTGTTGGATGTTCTGAATATAGGTGCTGCTGTTAGTCTTTGAAGTGGTGCTCACCTGTGCAGGTGTGTGCACAACTGTGTATGTGTGCGTGTTTGCCTAAATTAAACACGCTTTCTCCTGTCTAATTCTGCTTCCAGCAGAGTGGAAGATAGTGGTTTCCAGCGGGAATAATCTTAAAGAGTATTTAGAATAACTAAACAGCAGATACTAGTAGAGTTTGAATAGGTGATCCATTACAGATACTTTCTATAAGACTACACAATATAGCAGCATACAAATGTGTCTAGAAGTTGTCCAGATGCTTATGCTTAGAAATGAATGTTACAAAATAAATAAACTCCCCCCATATTTGTAACCACGTTTGCTGTGTGTTAGTTTTCTGGTTCTGCTGCTGGAAAACCAGCCGCCTCATTTGATTTTAAAGAACTAAGCTAGGGTCAATATATTGAACGCAAAATATATTATTCAGTCACAGTTCTGCAAAGCATCTGCAAAATAAGCAAATAAAGAAAAACCCAGAGATTGTGTTAAAATTCTTCCAACGAGCCTACAAAACAACACTTAACCACAGAACTTCATTAAAGAGAATTAATGACATAATCTCAGTTTTTTTCTTCTTTGTTTACTTCTTCAGAACAATTACTTGAGGCAGGAAATCTTTAGATAAAAACCTCTAATGATGCTAAGTCTCATATCTAACCTCCTTCCCGAAAACATTACAGTTAATGATGACAAATTCTTTCCTTTTGTATCATAATAAAATTCAGTCTTTGTGTGTGGTTCAATAAGAACAATAGACTATTTGGCCTCCTTCTTTCTGATTTTAAATTTAAACTGGTAATTAACTTATGAGAAGTTTACAAAGGTGGAAAAATGTTCTTCTTCTTTTGTCACTGTAGTTTTTATTTATTCTGAACTTGCAACAACTAACAGGTCAATTTAAAAAAAGGCCAGCAAATTCCCAAGTACTAGGGTACAGTGAATGGTGGACACTACACATGCTTTTCTCTTTCGTAGGCTGCGGAGAAAATAAGATGAACCTACAAGATACAGTCAGAAAGAGCAGGCCAGGTTAGAAGGAAAAAAGTGCAGCTACGGATGGAAGAAAAACTACACAAGGTCTGCACTAGGTAAAACTATAGCTATGATAATAAGTAAGATAATAAGTATGATAATAAGTTACCGTAAGTAACTTATTATTTATGGTAATAAGTAAGATATGCCACTCCTGAAGTGATGACAAAAAGCTTTCCTGGGGCTAGCCATATACCCCAAAGCAGTGAGTTCATGCTAGAAGAGACCCCATCTCCTTAGCCCCCAGGCTGCCGTTATCCACTGTCACAAGCCAAGAGCTGAGTCCATGCAAACACCGGCACCTATGGCTGCTGTGCTTCTGCTGGCGTGAATGACCCTGTGAATGGCAGGAGCTATGGGAAGAATTTACGAATCAGTCAACGGGAAGGGAAAGCAAATGCTGGAAGTTAAACCATGTGCTTACTGTCAGGTCTAGACTGGTATAAGTACTCAGGCGGGAGAGCTCATTTCCAGATAATAGTATCTAAGGCCCACATGCTGTGTAGAAGCACATAAGTGTCAGCTGATCTGCTTACCTACTGATACTGCCAATTATGATGTTAGTTTATCACAAATTTCAGTTAGCATGCAAAAAATTAACTTTGGCCAGTTCTACCTATATCTACTGAGAAAAGAGTCCCACAGTTTGGCAGAAGAAATTATGGTGACAGGGATTATGCCTACAAGTAAGGATTGCAGTGTTGTTCTTAAGTTTAAACATTACGATTTTGCATCTGAGTCTACAACGAGTACTATCAATAACGTTTGGGAAAATAAGTCCTCTACTGCTGAGGGCATTTTCACAAACCTTTTGCCCTTTAAAGTGCCCACCATTAGGAACATGTACGTAGAGAAGGCTCTGGAAAATGCTGGTACACTACGATGGCATTGTACTCCCGAGTAGATAGATGATACTAGAGTTTAAATCCCGACAGTAATTTAAGTGTTTCCCGTACTAAAGCTGTGGTGTGACAATCATTCCTGCAAAGGTGGTGACAGCTTAAGACATAGCTATCCACAGCTGCTTGTTACCTCTCTACCAGAAACTACCCTGGCAGTTCAGCTCTTGGAACAAATCACCAGAGTGCTCCTCATCGACAGCACCACAGAAATCAGCCTGTCTAAGTTGAACCGCCGCAGTGGCTGTGTGAACTAACTCGGGTTATTTTACACCGGGGTGGGTGAGGAGAGCTCGTGTAGTCTATTCCCAGGCTGAACTGCAGGGAGGTGACTGCCTGCAAATAGCTGCTGCCGACAAATGGGGGAGAGCTGCTGTATAGATCGTGTGATGGTCACCTAACACAGCTGCCTGTGCTACCTCCGGCAGACTGGAATCAATAACAGTTGCTGTAAAGACTTCTTATCAGTCTGGATAAAGCCAGAGACCTGACAGAAGTAGTGTCTTAATGCTTGAAAAGCATAAAGCTGACATTTGAGGCAATGTAGGTCTACCAATACTGGGATTCATTATGAAAGCTCTTATTGAAATAGTCAATGAAATCATGCAAAGTATTTTGTCTGAGTATGCCCTTCAGCATTTGCACATGCTAAGGAAAAAGCAGCACGTTTAATTTAATATTGCATGTCTTTTACGGGAACTGGGTAGCAGTAAGGCATTGACAAAGTTGTTATGAGGTCGTCAGGAAGTTGTTAGATGAGCAGAAGGTTGTGCTAGTCGCTTTGTTACTGGAATGAGCCAGGACAGCTGAGGAAGAACTTTCACAGCTCAGAGAACTGCTGATATTTTTTAACAGGTCCAGTACTGAACACGTGTGAAAGAATATATGATAATCTTCTGAAGTACTTGCTGGAGCTTTCTACTTTCTGAATTCACACAGCTCTGCAGTTCAGGCAAGAAAAAA
>NW_010285944.1:0-2898 GCF_000690775.1 Eurypyga helias
TTTTTTTTTTTTTTTGTGAAGCTCTCTAGCAAGGGACAGACCTGACAGAGATCTAAGCATTTGTTCATTCCTGTGGTCTGGCTGGAAGGAGCACTGGTGAGCTCAAGTCCAGTCCCCATCACGTTTAAAATCCGTATCTTCCTGAGACGTATACAGACATCTTCAACTTACCTGGGCCAGAAGGCATAACAATCCCATGGATGAGTTAGCCCAAATCCACAGGCAAACCCAGAATTCATATTGCAGCACTGTCACAGTAGAATCACCTTTGATGGGAAGTTGATTGTTCAGGAGCCAGGTCTTAGGAAGACTGCATCTCTGGACCTCAGTTCGGCAGCCCTTTTAAAGGAGCCAACACTATCAGCTTTAAAAAGCAGCTACAGCAGTTTAGATAAGCTATTTAATAGAAAGTACTATTAATAAGCTTTTTCTGATAGCCAAACAGGGATGACTTTCCACTGCTATATATTGAGAGTTTTGCCCTTTTTCATGATGAGTTGGAATAGTGTTACAAACCATGACAAACGCGTTTCCTGATTGCTTTTTCCTTTCTTTCTAACTTCAGAATACATCACTTCAGGGACTGCGTATCATTTACTGAATTGCTTCTGTTTGCTTCCCCCTGCTTTGTCAGCAGTCTGGGATCCAGCCGGTGACATTTTTCACTCCTTGTCTCAGAGGCATGCGGTGCTAAGTCCTGCCCAGATGCTCTTGCATGCCTTTCTGTGGAGTCTAATGATAGAGCTGTTCAACGAGCAATATTCGTAGCAAGAGGGGCAGGTCTTGAGAAAGAAAATCAGACAAAAAGCAGGCTTGCCTCAGATGCTGAGGGAAGAACTTGCTTTCCATTTAAAGGACACTTCTGCTTTGCAGTTCTCAAGTGCCACGTGTGGTAATGAGAGAGGATTATGCCATACAGTAGTCTGACTGTAGTCACAGAAGCAGGGTGAAATTAAAAAGGCTGCTTCTTATAAGGCGTGATGTAATGATTTCTGTCATGCTTACAGCCATAAATGAAAATAGCAATTCATTACACACCAAAACTAAGCAAATAGTTGAGGCTGCAGGTAGTACATAAGTAATAAAACCAAAGCCAATCTAAGGACTCTGAGGCTGAGTGCATTTTCTACTTTATTTATTAGTTTTGATCTAGAAAGAATCGACTAGACTAGAAATAACCATCCACCTGCTCTGAGCACCCTGCCAATTATTTCAACCTACAAAACCAAAAAGCAATATGAACAGCTCACTGCTTCTAGCAAAGTGCAATACCCACTCAGATATTCTACCCCTCCTTTTCCACCACTACTTTAATTCATTTCTCTCTCTCCCAGTGCCAGGTCACATAGATGAATATTGCAAGCACTGCTGATAGATGCTAGAACAAACTATTCTTTTCTTTTCCTCGTTTTTCAGTGAAAAGTAGGGAATGTTGCCTAAAGTGCAATAAAAACACTTTGCAGTGTCTGTTTTTAGAAGCAGGATTGTAAATTATTAGGCTTTTGTTCCTTGTGCTGACTTTTCTTAAGAGACTGCTTTTTCTCTTTTTTCCTGTGCTTAGCTACTTTATGTAATATTTTGACCTAACAATTTCCTCTCTTTGCTCCATTTTGCCTTTTAACTTACTAAAACTTGAGAGGATGAGTAGCAATATTGCTTTTAGTAGGTGAAAGATACATGAAAATCTGGCAATGGTCTTGCTATTTAACCATCATGTCTTTATTTCTTTTAAGCTCACTAGAGGTTAAATTGAAGAGCAAATAATATATTATTCTAAAAGGATCAACACCTTATCAGTTTACATTTTAACAATGAGTTTAACAGCTGTTGCTATTATTTAGATATAGACCAAGAAAACAATTTGGTTTTCCCAGACACATAAGAGGGATTCTCTGTTACAACAGTAGTTGTGATGCCATAGATGGAAACTTAGCACCCTGGAAACCAATGAAGAACTTCCTAGAGTACCAGGACCTAGATTTTCAAACAAATGAGGTGCCCAAATCCCTTTGTGAATCTCAAATCACTCACAGGCTGTGTCACCTCAACATCCAGATGGTTTTTGGTCTGTTACCTCCCTGTAAATCCAGAATTATGCTGCAAAGTAACCTCATGGCAGTGAGAGCGTACTTTAGCCAAGGACTGCTGAAAAATTTAAGAGACTTGGATGCCTGTATCCATGATTACTCCTTCCACTCCTGCTACAAATATTATTGGTTCATGCCTCATCTGATTCCCCACAACTGAGTGTAAGGCTGCAGACACACTTTTCTCCTGGGGCATCTGTGCTGATTAAGGAGGTTATGCCCCCAACCTATACCCATCTGTCTCCTCTCCCTCTTGCTCTCTCTTTCGTTTTCCTGACTCAGCTGGTACCCTCCAAGTCTTCCAGCTGTTGGTCCAAATCTCTGCTATTAGCAATAACCACTGAAGGCTGGGTCACAGAATTCTTTCACTGAAAGGGAAAAACAATATTTTCCCTTTTCTAATCAAGGAAGATAAGGGGAAAGCTGGAGATGTATTATTTTCAGCCCAAAGTCCAAGATGAAAGGTGGATTTCTCATTTTCTTTCCCCTGTAATTGCCTTAATTTTTTATATTACAAAAAAAACCAGCATGGTGAATGTATGTCCCATTTCAGATCTGCTCTGACTTATGCTGCAGCGGAACCTCCTCCCCTCCCCCCACCTTCTCCAGTGGGTGCACAGGTTCCCCAGGCATGAGTCTCTGTATACCTTCAGCTCTCTCCCCCATTCCAGTATGTATCCCTTAGGCTTTGGTACAGCGCACGTCATATAAGCTCTGAACTGGACCTTCATCAACATATTTGTTTGCTGTTTCATTTCAGGAGATGTGTTAGTGTCATGGTTTAAGCCCAGCCAGTAACTAAGCACCACAC
>NW_010285945.1:0-3083 GCF_000690775.1 Eurypyga helias
GCTAACCGGAGTTAAACCACTACAGGGAGTTATATATTGTATGATGGGAGGCTTTTTATCAGTCACACAGAAGTAAGAAATAGCAAAATTACTTTTCATTTTCTTCAAAAGATGGGGTTTTGTTCACACAGTTCTAGAACTTAAAGTACTTACCCTCATACTTGGATCCACACCCAGCATCTGCGACAAACAAGGGATGCCTTATCAAAGCAGCCATTCCTAATAATAACTCTATTGCGAATTTCAGACTACCTACCAAAAAGATCAGCCAGTGACCATTCAGAATGGGACTTGGGCTGGGGAAGAGTGATGAATAGGGAAGGAGGGTAAAACCTTGTGCTTTTGGCAGGAGATTCCTTAAAGGAACAATTTTTACGAATGTGTTTTTTCTTAACCTCTGAGCAAAAGGTGTGAGTAGTATCCTCAAATGCAAATGGTGTCACTTTAAGGTGGCATATTCTGTTTATACACTTCAGGTTACCTGAGGTTGTTACTAATAAATACAAAATGCTTTTATCTACAAAAATACAGAATCTAGGTAGACTATGAATATGCAATCGTAGGTGAATGAGACCTTTAAAAAGAGGTTTAACTAACTCAAGGTTTTCTTTGCCAAAGGATAATAAGGGATTTATACCTGTCTATGCATTTTACTTGCGGTATGCTGGTGACCTCTAGCATGGGGAGAATGTTAATTTATATTCAACAGCAAAGCAAAACAAAAATTGTAGCAAACCACACATCTTTGCAAGGATCAGTGGGATCTGTTTAATTTTTTGTTTCTGTAAAATAATATTTTTTTCTGACATCCTTAAAAGCCAGTTCGTCAAAGCCAATAATCTATTTTTGTTCTAAAATCCCTCAACATCTAACTTATACTGCATTAATATAGAGAGAAATTTAAAACTACAGATGATTCAAAACATTCTAGATTTGTGTCTTCATGTAAATCTAGAAATCTGAAACTTTCTGTTATGAGTTTTGAGAAGTTTTTAAGCTCTCATTGTTTCTCACCCATTTATACTAGGAGCTTTGAGAAACTGCATTAGCTGTAATAAACCACATTGTAAGGTTTAGTCTGCCTTGTCTCTATGATAAATGTGTTACCACCAAGGTTACATCTAACATACCAAACCTTTGGATGCTGATGGTTAATTTTGTCTGGACATTACTGATGAGTTGAAAAAATCTTGAATCTTTCTTTGTAAAGAAAATAATTAAAAATGTTTTTTTTGTAAATGAAGTGTTCTTATAAAGTTGGAAAATATCTGTACTTGGAGGATGTATTTGCGCTGCCTGTTGCTGATCCTTTAGGGTTAGCTTTAGTGTTCTGATCTGAAGAGCTCGGCACTATTTTTTCCAGAGATGCTTTCTCTTATAAATGCATGGAAATTGAGTTTATGCATTTTCAGTTTAGTCAGCATTTACACATTTTCATTATTAAATATCTAGAAATGAAGAGCTGGAATTACGGGTCTTTTAAATTTTAACTTTACAAAATACGTGATTTGACCACTTTTTAAAAATTCTATCAGTGCTTTGATCACTAGCTGTAGATAGAACTAACTTCTGTAGGAAATTAAAAATCTTGAGTCTGTCATTATATCAGAATCTTAAAGTAATAAAGAAACATAGTAGAGACACGCATTTCAGAAGATTATTAATATGATTCTTTTGCCTCCCTGTCTCTGCTCTCTCCTTCTTATTGCTGGAACTCTGATAATACTTCTTAGAAAACTCTGAGGGTTGTGCTCTGCTTCTGAAGTGATAATTGAATTTTTGTTTAAAATGTAACACTTCTCCAAATAGTCTTGTACAACTTTATTTAATTCATATCCACATGGCTATCAGCATGATTGCAGTTCCATGATAGATTGTTTTGTTCTTTTGTCTCATTCTTCTCCCTCAACATTTGAATATTTATAGGAAACTGTTGGGTTATATTGACATATATTTTGAATTTGAGGATCACCTTCTCCATCTTCCATGAAAACTCTTGAAAAGGAAAATCAATTTCTTACAGAATGTGATGCTGCCCTCTCTTTTAGAGTTTGGCATGAAATTTTATTACATAGCTTTTCCTGTTCAGCTTGTGACCTGAATATAGATCATGAAATACACAGATTTTTTTGTTCAAGAACAAACATTTCTTTTCTACTTAAACTGTACTAAATGAAAGGTCAGAAAAATGTTACAACAGCGTTAAAGAAGAATATGTGTGGCACTGTATGCAGGTCTAACAGACTGCTGAGATAGAAGCATGTGCCTTTCATGGTATCCTGGCAACTACATCCAGTGGATTAAGTTGGTTGTCAGTCAAATACTGGAAGGTTTATAATTTTAGTTTAAATACATATATATTCTGAATTCTGTCAAAAGATTTTCATGAGGGAATCAGGAAACTATATTATTTAAAACTTAGAGTTGTACTTGGTATATCTTTTTTCCTGTGCCTCTCTTGTCTGTTCTAAAACGATTATAATTACCATCCTAAAAGCCAGAATAAAACAGAAAATGTTTGGGATTTTTTATTTTTTTGTCCACACTAATTTGTATTTTGGGTTAGCATCTCTTTGGGGTGTTGTTTGTGTTCCTACTTGCAGACAGCATTATTTGAAGGATAATTTCATAGGATCAGAGCAAAACCAACAGTTTAAAAGCCCACCCTGAATATTTTAAGTTAGAGTTTTAAGGACATTTGAACAATTTATACCACCATTTGCTTGACTACACTCAGACTTTTTACGGATATTAGCTAAAAATTATGTTGAGGTATGTATTTTGGTATTTGACTGTGTATATAAACTAAACTACTACTGCTATGTGTATAAATATGTTAAATGTAATCTACAAAGAGTGTAGTTTTCAGGCCTTCTGGGTATCTTCCTCTCATTACTTTAGTTTTTGTGCTTCCTAATTCTCACCATCAAGCAGCAAGCTATCAGAAGTGAAAGGATTTTCCTGACACTTCCTTAGGACAAGCCCATTTCAAACTCAAGCCCAGCACTATGGTACGCTCTTCACAGTGACTGTCTCTCTGTGGAAAAACTATGTGAAGTTCCGCTGACTGGAAAAGGGGAAAC
>NW_010285946.1:0-3086 GCF_000690775.1 Eurypyga helias
GTGGAAAATCACTTTTTTCTAGATTCTGTTTCTGTAAAATTTCCCTTTATACCAGTATCAGAAAGATTGGTTCTAAAGTGTGGAAATACTGGGGGACAGCACTTATCTTTGTGTTGCAACATCAAGCAGAAGTGTTGAGTTCTCATCTCTGAACTGAGCTCCATCAACAAACGTAATTGGTCTACACCATTTCTGTGGCAAAGGAACAGCTCACAAGTGCCTAACATAAAATGACCCCCTGGAGGGATTTGGACCCAGTGACTTTCCTGCAGACCAACCCTTTATGCCCACCCCTCACCCTGTAGAGAAGACAAATCAGTTATCAGACGAGAAGGGTTCTCAAGCATCAGATTTCAGAGCTACCCTCAAGACTTGATTCTTGCTTGCAAGAAAGTGTATTAACAATAACAGTTGTTACAGTCTCGTAATGAAGTACAGCCTTCAGAAAAGGCTAAGACTGAATACGCTAAGCAAAGTCTGTTTATACTGTGGAACTAAAACCCATTCCTGGAGGAGAAAAATTGCAATGTAATTTTTTTGCAATGTACAGAAATGTCATCCAGCCACTGCAATTTGGCTGAGGAAGCAGATGAAAAAGTGTCAAAAAACAGAGGGCCATTTATCTTGTTAAGTCTCAGTCCTTGTGACTGAGAGGACTAATTAATTTTGGGTCTAATTTCTATAGAAATTGCTATCATCATAATTAGTGATTATTATTTTAACTCCAGGAAATGAAAAGAGGCAAAGAATTTGGCCAGAAGTAAAACACCAGGATTTCAGTCCTGGCTGAATTTCCCTCAGCAAGAAGCAAGACAGTTAAACAGAGCATATCTTTGTTTAAACAGTAGTAGGCTCAGAAAAGTCTTTTGCAGCCTGAGGCACTCAGTTTACACAGTCTTGTGTGGCAGAGTAGCATGTGCTTCTCTGACGGTCATCTATCTACCTTGCAGTGACATACCAAAGATACTAAAGATGGTTGGATGTTACTAGCTGTTACTGCTACGAAGCACAGAGATCAACTTGCATGAGCCCCCAACATGTGCAGGCAGGTTGGCAGGTGGGTTTTGCTGCCTGTGCCATGCTCCATGTCACAGTGCCAGCAGCGGTGGAATGCACCCTCGGTAAGTTGAAACGGCAGACATGGCTGCAAAGCACAGGTATCTGCCTTGGGTCACTGGTGCTGGTGTAGTAGAAATCTAATCACCTGAAAGTTTTCAGTAAGACTACTCTTGCCTTGGGCAAAGCACGGTCCTCCTGGTTTTACAGATTAGGTCACCTGAGGACCCAGCACCTAGGTTAGATCTACCGGCAGGAGTTACAGCACTCACAGCTCCAGCCACCCCACTGGTCCTGGCTGTGTTGAAAAGGAGCAGATGAAATCTAGCTTCATGAGGGGTGTGTTGTCCTGGGAATGCTACAACACAATGGCAGAAAGACTTATTGGAGCCAAAGAGCCACTTCAGCCACTGTAATGTGGGAGGAAAAGAAGCATTAATCACAGTCACAAATGTCCTGTTCAAAGGTTTGGCATGGCATCTATTAGAGGAATAAACAAGCTTTTTCTTCAGCCCACAAAAAAGTAACTAGCAGGTAGAGAAAAACATGATTGATGTTGGAAGGGTAACTAAAAACTGTTTGTTCATGCTTTCTCCCCAGATAGCTAGAGAGGTCAAATGATGTTTGTAAACATCATTGAAAGAGGACATTTGTATGCATTATTGAAAAGAAATATGGGAGATATTTCTTTCAGAAAACCTCAAAGTAAACTGCTGAAATCATTGCCACTAAGCAGTTTAGACATTGAAGGCTGAAACTGTTGGAGGGATTAAAAAAGGCCCAGATAAATGAGTGGGATAAAAAAAAGAAATCACCAAGAACCAAAACAACACCACAGGAACAGCTGTTTCTTATTAAATAGGTGTTCACTTATTCTGGAAAATGAAGTGACAGGTAAAGTTGCCTGGAAAATGATCACTTGCTTCATTCAAGCTCTCCTAGGCTCACAGACAGTATGTCAGGCAGGTGGACCTTTGATGTGCTCCATTTACTGTGCATTTAGTTTTGTATTTATGTCCACATTAAAAGCAGGCAATAGATTTGGGACTTGGACACAGACGTCACACATGCAACAGACAACTATATGCTACCCCTTAACTCTGTGAAGAAAAAAATAAAAAAGATAATGTGCTCTCTCCCAAACACTCAGCAGTTATGCTCTAGCATTCACAAGGATGTAAGTATGAGTAGCTATACTTAAACTTTACTTATACTTTCCAGTAAAACTGTAGGTCCAGAGGAAATGTCATGAGCACAGTATCACTGTTGCATATCTGCATTATGATTTTGTGCCCATTCCCAAAATGAAATTTAACAACCTCAAAGAACTGTTTGTATTACAAGTTAAAATCTTTAATTCATTTTTCATAGAAAGTTCCTAAACTAAAAGCCTCAGTGTGTGTTTGCATCTCAGCTTGATACTAAGAATGCTGATACCTTGCATATTTGAGAAAATAGCACCTCCACTGAAGTGTTAATCAAACTTTTCAACACAGCAAGGCCTGTATGTGTCTGGCATATTGGTGAGTTAAAGGATATTATTACTTTCTCTTGATCTTCCAGGAGATTCACAATGTCTTCCACCCAGACTTGCTGTTGGTCTGTTTCTATTGCTGGGTGTAACACTAACACTATTGTTAGTTTACACCAAACACCCTTTAAAACAGGCATTATCTTCCATTTTCTATCTGTAAAATATAATCAAGCTCTGATCCTAACTAGGGCCTTAGTCACTGTTATCATCTTAGGTAAATAAATAATAATGCTGTTACAATGAAGGAGCAATAAAGTACATGCATTCAAACTAGGTGTCTGAGGTTTTGGAATGAAGGTGTTTCCTAAAGGAGGGTAACTCTTGGCTGTTGGGCTATTTCCAGAGAGTGTTGTGATGCATCACTGCTTTGAAATAGCTTTCACTGTTCAAGACTTCTGATCTCGACTTTGGACACAGTTACATTTTATCTGACAGGCTATACCACAGATAATTTGTTTTCTGAGTGGTTGGAGGGTGTGCTGGATTCAGTCAGGAA